>NC_089499.1:43886470-44071357 GCF_036850765.1 Saccopteryx bilineata | reverse complement strand
TTGTTTAATGCAGTGTTTCCCAACCTTTTTTGTGCCATGCCCCACCTTAACCTTTCTAAAATTTTTATGTCCCCCCCTATGTAACATACATAATTTTTAACATTAAAAAATTGATTTGGGCCCTGGCCGGTTGGCTCAGCGGTAGAGCGTCGGCCTAGCATGCGGAGGACCCGGGTTCGATTCCCGGCCAGGGCACACAGGAGAAGCGCCCATTTGCTTCTCCACCCCTCCACCGCGCCTTCCTCTCTGTCTCTCTCTTCCCCTCCCGCAGCCAAGGCTCCATTGGAGCAAAGATGGCCCAGGCGCTGGGGATGGCTCTGTGGCCTCTGCCTCAGGCGCTAGAGTGGCTCTGGTCGCAACATGGCGACGCCCAGGATGGGCAGAGCATCGCCCCCTGGTGGGCAGAGCGTTGCCCCTGGTGGGCGTGCCGGGTGGATCCCGGTCGGGCGCATGCGGGAGTCTGACTGTCTCTCCCTGTTTCCAGCTTCAGAAAAAAAACAACAACAACAACAAAAAAAAAATTGATTTGTTCACTTAATAAACATAAATGATAGGTTCTAGGAAGAAATCACTATGAAATTGTTAACAAAACACAGTAAGTAAAATTTCAAAACATATAATGAAAACCAGAAATTTAAATTCCAAATAATTTTAATACAGATTTTTCTATATTAATTTATTATTTTAATTAGTGTGATCTTTGCACTTGATGCTTGCTGCACAGAGATTTTATATTAGGTTCTAATTTGGTTAGCTTTAGTCTCAAGTCTCCACGTTGTGTTATATCCAGCCGATTTCTTTTTTTTACCAGTAAATCATTTACAGCACTAAATCCACATTCAGCTAAAAATGAAGATGGAAACGGTAGCAATAGTTTTCTTGCACATTTGGTTGAATTTGGGTATTTGATTTCCGTTTCCTCACAAAACCATGCCATCGCTTCTTTGATATTAAATAAAGCTTTAACTGACTCATCATTTTGCAATTCTGCGAGTTCTTCTTGATACTGCATATTTGATATAGCAGACAAATCCACTAACATTGGCTGCATAATCCATGTTGGGAAATCAATTTGTTTTAAATCAGAAAATCTTTCTTTTAAACCAGCCGATAGAATATTCAAATGATTGACAATAACAAGTAAAGCGGTATCAGTTACTTCACATTTTTAGAGCCAATGAAACTGTTTAAAGTTTTTGTTGTGTGGCCAAGACATGGAAACAACCAAAAAGCCCTTCAATAGAAGACTGGATAAAGAAGATGTGGCACATATACACTATGGAATACTACTCAGCCATAAGAAATGATGACATCAGATCATTTACAGCAAAATGGTGGGATCTTGATAACATTATAAGGAGTGAAATAAGTAAATCAGAAAAAACCAAGAACTACATGATTCCATACATTGGTGGAACATAAAAATGAGACTAAGAGACATGGACAAGAGTGTGGTGGTTACCAAGGGTGGGGGGGGAGGGAGGACATGGGAGGGAGGGAGGGAGAGAGTTAGGGGGAGGGGGAGGGGCACAGAGAACTAGATAGAGGGTGACGGAGGACAATCTGACTTTGGGCGAGGGGTTTGCAAAATAATTTGATGACAAAATAACCTAGACATGTTTTCTTTGAATATATGTACCCTGATTTATTAATGTCATCCCATTACCATTAATAAAAATTTATTAAAAATAAAAAAAATAAAGTTTTTGTTGTTAATATGTTTCTGACATAACTCAATATTGGTAATGAAACCAAATATCTTTGCTTTTGCATCAACAAGAGTTTTATTTGTTCCTTGAAGTTGCTTATTTAATATATTTAGTTTTTCAAAGATATGGGCTAAATAACTCACAAATGCTTTACCATCTATTGTTAATAGATACTTCATTTCAGGTTTGTCGCTTAAAAAATCACTAAGAGTATCAAACAGTTCCATAAATTTTTTCAAACAGTTTCCTTTAGATAGCCATCTGACTTCAGTATGAAGTAAAAGTCTCACATGGTCTTCATTTTGTTCTTCACAAAATAGCTTGAAAAGACGCTCACATTTGGCACTAGCTTTAATAGCATTAACACACTTTATTACTGTATGTAATACTTCATTCAGAACAGGCAAGATGTTTTTAGCTACCAAGTTTTCCCTACGAATAACACAATGCACAAGAATCATTTCTGGATTCGCATCTTTCATCAATTTTAAGCAGCCATTTTTCTTGCTCATCATATTGGGAGCACCATCTGCAGCACAAGATGTTATATTTTTCATTGGTATATCATTGACATCTAAGTAGTTTTTTAGCTTATTATATATATCTTTGGAGGTAGTGGTGCTTTCTAATCTTTTACAGAACAACATTTCTTCAGCTAGATGTCCTTTATCAATATATCTTACGTAAGTTATCAATACTGCCTCACTGTCTCTCAAAGTTGATTCATCCATTTGCAAGGAGAATTTTCTTGTTTTCAGCTTTTCAATAAGTTGTTTTTCAATATCCTCACTCATTTCGTCTATTCTTCTGCTAACAGTATTGTCACTGAGTGGCATAGCTTACATCTTTTTCAAGAACCGTTTTTAAGAAATGCTGATATTGACGCTTTTATTAAATTCTCTCCCATAGTGTGATTTTCTCCAGTTTTAGCGATGAATAAAGAAATTTGATAACTAGCCTCAAGAACACGATTATTAGTTGAAGTATGAACAGTAAATAGAGACTTTAATGTTGTTCTTTTTTCAAAATTTTTCTTTAAAGTTTTAAAGTAACTCAAATCTGAATTAATATGAGCACTATGTTTCGCCTTCAAATGCGCCTCAAGATGACCTCGTTTCATTGATTCGTTGGTCAAGCATTGCTGGCATAAAAGACAAAAAGAAATCCGCTCATCGTGAACAGCGGGTATGAACCAAAATTTTAAATATTCCTCCGAATATTGACGAGTTTTTTTCTTGCTTGCACCACTCATTTTACTATGGGCTATAAGAAATAAAAATAAGATCAATTAAAAACTAATATTAAAATATGTGTTAAAATATATTCAATGCGACATAGAGTAAATGTATACTAAAAATTCATATTTATTTAAATGTATATAACACATTTACTACACTACTACCACAAATCAAAAGGTATCTATATTTTTTCCACTTGACAAAATTTTCTGGAAAGTTATGCTTCTAAAATTAAAATTGTCGTGCATGCACTATTATAGCCCCAATAATATTTATAAAATATTAGTGCTTTCTAACCCCGATGCAAGAAGTACTTAATAAAGAGTTTAATATTGATAAAAATAAAATCAAATACTTACCAATTATATCTATACAATATATATGTATATTTATTAAATCAATGAGCTTTTACAACAGTTTTGACTGACACTTAGTTCAAATTAACACCAACTGAATGATGTGAAACACTACAGAAGTTGCGATGGGCCAATTAGGTGAGAATAACTGCGTTGTTTAGCGAGGTTTTATTTTTTTATTTTTTTAATTTATTTATTCATTTTTTAGAGATGAGAGAGAGAGACAGAGAGAGAGAGAGAGAGAGAAGGGGGGAGGAGCTAGAAGCATCAACTCCCATATGTGCCTTGACCAGGCAAGCCCAGGGTTTCGAACCGGCAACCTCAGCATTTCCAGGTTGACGCTTTATCCACTGTGCCACCACAGGTCAGGCTGTTTAGCGAGGTTTTAAAACGTCCGGGGTTCCCCGCGGCAGACGGCATGCTCCGCGGTGAACCCAGGACGAAGTTTACTTGACAATGCCAATCACCCAGTTGATATTTTGGTCTCGTCAAATGAAATTATACTTAATAATTATTTACCGCAATTATTTAAGAATTGCATTTTTTGTTAAATTTGGCACTGATATCTAGCATTGCATTTAAATGGCCCGGGGCGAAAGAGTTAAAGTCATGTCGAGTCCATTTTCAAATTGCCCCCCTTAACTATTGAATTGCCCCCATGTGGGGCGTGGGCCCCACGTTGAGAAAAACCGGTTTAATGGGTACAGAGTTTCACTTTCGGAGGATGAACAAAGTTCTGTAGATGGACGGTAGTGATGGTGCACAACAATGTGAATGCATTTAATACACTGAAATGTACACTTAAAATTATTAAAATGGTAAGTTTTATGTTATATATACATCACTACAAATTTATAAGATAATAATTAAGCCTGACCAGGCAGTGGCACAGCAGATAGAGCATTGGACTGGGATGCAAAGAACCCAGGTTTGAAACCCCAAGGTCGCCAGTTTGAGTGCAGGGTCACCAGCTTGAGTGCAGGATCATCAACATGATCCATTGGTCCCTAGCTTGAGCCCACAGATTGTTGGCATGAAGCTCAAGGTCACACTGGTTTGAGCAAGGGGTCATTGGCTCAATTTGAGGCCCTGGTCTAGGCATGTATGAGAAGCAATTAATGAAAAACTAAAGTGACGCAACTATGAGTTGATGCTTCTCATCTCTCTCCCTTCTTGTCTGTCTCTTTCACTCTCTCTCTCTTTCTGTCTCTCTCTCTCACTAAAAAATACAAAATAATAATAATCATTTAAACAAATAAACCAACATGCAAGAACAGCTAGGAAAACACCAAAAGGGACAAGCTACAAAGCTACAAAAGCTGGTCCTATAAGACAATATTGTATAATACACCTAAAACTACAATTCACTTGAAACCTATATCGTTTTATTAATCATTGCCACCCCAATAAATTTAATTAAAAACTATAGGACAAATGCATAAACAAACAGAGCAATAGAACAGAATGTCCAGAAATAGACCCAAGTACATACGAAAATTAGTATATAAAGGTGGCATCTCAGGTCATTAGGCTAAAGAGGAGGTTTCAATAAATGTTGATGGACATTTAATAAATGCTGGTTGGTCATTTGGAAAAAGATAAAATTAGATCCATACCACATACACAATGATCCACCACTGAGCAAACTGGCCAGAGCCTGTAACAGTTTTTACTCAAGTCACCTCATTGCTGGTTTGTTCCCTGCTCATGTGGTTTCTCCTTGGAGAAACATCTCTGCCTTTGCCCTCGGCACTCTCTCAGCTTAAGTTGTACTGTGTTCTCACCTGCAGGACAGCCGCTGGCTGCTGGGCAGAGCTGCCCAGGTCCTTCCGCTCTCTTTCCTGCATCTGAGCCCAAGCGACTCCGGGACAGGAGTAATTAACCTTGGCTCCGTGGGGCACCAGGAGGGCTGGCTGACACCCCACCCCTGCCAGAATCATGCAGAACTGTGTGCATACATGCGTTCTTCTGCAGAGACAATCCTATTTTATCACATTCTCACTGTGCCATCATGTGTTACCCAGAGAACAAATGAACTGGCCCGTTGAACCTCCTTTTTTTCTTTCTTTCTTTTTTTTTTTATACAGAGACAGAGAGAGAGTCAGAGAGAGGGATAGATAGGGACAGACAGACAGGAACGGAGAGAGATGAGAAGCATCAATCATCAGTTTTTTGTTGTGACACCTTAGTTGTTCATTGATTGCTTTCTCATATGTGCCTTGACTGTGGGCCTTTCAGCAGACCAAGTGAGTAGCCCCTTGCTGGAGCCAGCGACCTTGGGTTCAAGCTGGTGAGCTTTGCTCAAGCCAGATGAGCCCGCGCTCAAGCTGGCGACCTCGGGGTCTCGAACCTGGGTCCTCTGCATCCCAGTCCCACGCTCTATCCTCTGCGCGGACGCCTGGTCAGGCTGAACCTCCTTTTCTGACATCAGATGCTTCTGGTAGTTTCACAGCCGCTGGGAGCCGGAAGAGGAAATGAAAGGAGCGAAGATCCATCTGCCCTGCCAAGCAGCTCTGACAAAATCCTTCACTTGGTTGACACATCCCTAAACGCGCCCCACAACATCCTGAGGGAGGGGGCTGGCCTCCCTTCTCCCAGTTCCCCTCCATGACTAAGTGTGTGACCCACGCATGACTCACCCCTCCCCCACCGCGGTTAGCACCGCCTGCCGCTCAGGTCCCAGCACCGGGTCTGGAATTGGCAGAGCGGGGAGGAGCTTCGAATGCTGTGACAGCCAGGGACTACCTGGGTGGGAGCCCGGCTGGGAAAAGGGAGGCAGAGGAGGAAGTGAGGCAGGTAGCAAAGCCACCTCAATCCGGAGCCATCACCTTGAATTCATAACCACCTACGCCAGTGCTTCGCAAAGGACTCTGCGTGAGTGCTGGAGCCCCTTCGGAGGCTGGGGGTCTCGAGGCCAGGCCACGCCCCCCGAGAATCTGGAGCAGTCTGCCGGGCCAGGGTCCAGCCCAGATGGGAAGACTTGTTGACGCTCCCCAGGTGATTCAGCTGTCCAGCCAGGGCGGCAACCACTAGAAGGTTCCTTCCACGTTCTTCTGGTCCCTTAAATACTATGGCTTTTCAGTGATTGGTTAATAAAAGGAGCGCCTGGAGGAGCCGGTGTCTGAAGTCATGAAGGAACCCTGGCTCCCAGCCCTTGGTACCCACCACAGGGCCCTTCTCCTCACAGCAGGTCCTCTCAGAGCCTGGCTTGCCAGTTGATTCGTCTGGTCACAATCTATCAAGCCCCATTCCTTCACATCCCTTCCATGTTAGGGAAGGCCTAGTGCAGGGGTAGTCAACTTTTTTATACCTACCGCCCACTTTTGTATCTCTGTTAGTAGTAAAATTTTCTAACCGCCCACCGGTTCCACAGTAATGGTGATTTATAAAGTAGGGAAGTAACTTTACTTTATAAAATTTACAAAGTAGAGTTACAGCAAGTTAAAGCATATAATAATAATTACTTACCAAGTACTTGATGTCGGATTTTCGCTAAATTTGGCAGAATAAATCTTTATAAAACAACTCACTATAGTTAAATCTATCTTTTTATTTATACTCTGGTTGCTCCGCTACCGCCCACCATGAAAGCTGGAACGCCCACTAGTGGGCGGTAGGGACCAGGTTGACTACCACTGGCCTAGTGGCACAAAGTTAACATAATGCTTATTAAATGAATTAATAATCATTACAGATTATTTTATTATTTAAGGCAGGGACCTCCATGCCTTAAACATGAGGCTCTTGCTACCCTTCTCTGCTCCCGACCCCATGGCCTGTGTCACCCAGTGCCAGCTGCAGACTTCAAACAGTTCCCAAGGGTCAGGTTCTCACAGTGACTTCCACTTCTGTCTCTGCTCCACAGCCTCCCGACCCTGAGGTTCAGCTCAGTTTCCACAAAGAAAGCCCACTCTCAGGAACCATCCTTGAACTTTGCTGAGCACTTGGGGTCCCCGGGAGGGTCCCTCTGCTGTCTGGACCTCTCAGGTGGCCTTTGCCCCATGCTACACGAGGCCTCCACCAGCCCCTCCCCTCCCAGCCACCAGCCCCCCACCACTCAGGCTGGTTTGCTCTCCTTGCTGTGATCCCCCAACCCCTCCCTAGACTGCAGTATATGGTTCCAGTTGTTAATGGGGTGACCAAAGTCTCCGTTTGCTGAGGACTGAGGGCTTTTCTCGGACATGGGGTCTTTAGTGCTAACACCAGGACAGTCCTGGGAAAACCAGTTGTTGGTCATCCTACTAGTAAGAATAAAATTTTTCACCTTGTTCTATAACAATACAAATCACTATAAATTAGGTGGTAGTTCTCAAACTTTATGAACCATCATAATCATCTAGGAGGCTAGCCAACCTGTTCTGTAGGGTTCCCTCTGCCTCCCTTGTGGGACAGGACCTGGGCTGGGTATCCGCAGGAGGCTTGGCCTACCTCCTCATCGCTCTCCCTTGGGTCACTGGCCCAAAGGCTCTGCCCTGCTCCCCATCCTCTGCCCGGAGCTCTTGCCTCCAGCCTTCCCCCCGTCTGCCTCACTCCCATGCCCCAGTGCTCTTCATCTGAAGGGCAGCCTCCACACTCCACTCACTCTGCCTGTTGCCCTCTCTTCTCCTGGGTCCTAGGACTACTCTGAGCTTTGCTTTTACCATGCTCCTCTTGTTAATTAAAGCAGAGTCAATCTGTATGGAAGGCAGATTGGTGTTAGGCATCAAGAGGCTTAAAATTCTCTCTCCTAAAAATTCTACTCTCCTACAGAAATCATTCAAGATGCAAAGAATGATGAACAAAGCTAATCTCTGTGTTCATAAAACAAATAATTATAAACAATCTAAGTGAACAGTAATTGGGGGATGATTAAATAAATGATGTTATACCCATAAAACGAAATAGTGCCCGGCTTCTAAGAGAAGATGCATGAACCAGCATAGGAACCATACACTTCCTACACCTCCATCATCCTTGGACGTTATCATTTCTTTTGAAATCTTTGCTTAGTGGGAACATGAAGAAAAAGGCATCAACTTCTATTTTATTTTCATTTATTTGACCACCAGTAAGATCAGGGTTTTTATGATCTGTCAATGTTTATTCCTTATAGAATGCCTATTTGTGTCCTCTCTTCAATTTCTGTTGGAGATTTCCTTTTTCTTACTTATTAGTTTTTGTGTATTAAGTTTACTGACCACTTATATTTATTGCAAAAATTCCCTACAACATAATTTTTCTTTTAATTTTATTTACAATTTATTTTTATGCTATAGGTCTTTTTAAATATTTCACTTATTGATTTTAGAGAGAGGAGAGAGAGAGAGAGAAAGGGGGAAAAGAGTGGGAAGCATCAACTCATAGTAGTTGCTTTTCTAAGTGCCTTGACTGGGCAAGCCGGAGTTTCAAAGTGGTGACCTTAGCATTCCAGGTCGATGCTTGCTTTATCCACTGCACCACCACAGGTAAGGCTATATACTATAGATATTTTCATTTTAAATGTTCAAAGCTCTCTGCCTGAGCAGATGGTGGTACAGTGGATAGAGTATCAGCCTGGGACACAGAAGACCTGGGTTCAAAACCCCTAGGTCGCCATTTGAGTGCAGGCTCATCCGGATTGAGCACGGGCTCACCAGTTTGAGTGCGGGGTTGCTGGCTTAAGCGTGGGATCATAGACATGACCCCATGGTCACTGGCTTGAGCCCAAAGGTCTCTGGTTTGAAGTCCAAGGTTGCTGGCTTGAACAAGGGGTTACTGGCTCGGCTGGTCTAGCCCCCTGGTCAAGGCACATACGAGAAAGCAATCAATGAACAACTAAGGTGCCACAATGAAGAACTGAAGCTTATCTCCCGTCTCTATCTGTCCCTCTCTATGTCTCTCTTGGTCTCTCTTGCTGAAAAAAAGAAAAGAAAAGAAAAGAAATGTTCAAAGCTCTCCTTTATGGTTTTTGTCTTTGGTTTAATGCTAATGGGGTCTTTTTTTATCTGTATATATTTTTATAATACCTTTATATTTATACCTTTTTTCCCCAGATGACTTCCTATCTATTAGTTTTTTTTTTTTATTATTGATTCATTTTAGAGAGGAGAGAGAGAGAGAGAGAAGGAGGGAGGAGCAGGAAGCTTCAACTCCCATCTGTGTCTTGACCGGGCAAGCCCAGGGTTTTGAACCGGGGACCTCAGCATTCCAGGTCAATGCTTTATCCACTACACCATCACAGGCCAGTCGACTATCTATTAAATAAAACAATGGAATTGTTCATACCTCATACCCTTATAGTGAAGATTAAATGTGCTAATTCATTTAAAGCTCTAGAAACAGTCACTGGCACATAGTAGGTGCTTTATTATTAATTTAAATATTAAAGTATTGAAAATTTATTCTGGAGTTAGGGGTGAAATGGGTTTTAGCTTTGTGTTAAGCCAGTTTCACAATATTAGTTATTCAATAATACCTTCTGTCCTCGTTAAAAACTTGTGCTGGAATTTACAGAGCTCTGAGCTGGGGATGAGCTCAGTGCCTCTTAGCCTGTCTTCCTACAAACCCTTCATTTTGGCCTCTGGAGCCAGTGAGATCCTGATTTCTCTAAGCACACTCCTCCCACAGCCCACCGAATCTTCTTGGCCAAGGTCACCCACTGCCCCCGAACCTAGTCAGCATGACCAGGTAGGAGCCAAGGGAAGGATAGATAAGCCCTTTGGTTTTTTTTTTCTGCACTGGGTAGTAGTGAGGGGGTGAGGGGTTCTCTATCCCCTGGGAGTCACCCAGCCAGGCTATCTGGCCACTGCTGGTTCCTGGGTCTGATAAGGGCCAGATTTCTATGGTCTGAAGTTAAAAAATGTTAATAATCCTTCCTTCTTGTTACTCAACTCTGTGAGGGAGTTTCTCAGGAGTGACATGTTTTCTCTGAGGGGCATGGTATCAAAGGTTAGGGAAGGGGATAGGATTTATTGACGGATGTCTCTTTTTGTTAGATGAAGAGCTGAATGCCACTTTTTGAGGGCTCCTTTGTGCTGGGCCAGGTAGGGGTGCTGCCCAGCCCAGAATGGCACTATTGACAGAGAATTCGCCCCCTGACCTGCCCAGCAGCTAAGACACTGCGAGCGTTGGAGCTCTCGCCAGGGCACTTCTCATTGAGTCTGATAAGGAGAATCAAACTCCTCTCAGGTGAGGAAACCGAGCTTCAGAGAACTTAAAGAACTCTCCTAACGTTACACAGGCCTGAGCAGCAAAGCCAGAACTCCAAGTGTGCCCTCCATGCCAACACTAAACTAGGACCAGAGGACACTTGCTCACAGACGATGTAGCCTTATCAGTTACAGCAACTCTCTGTGCCAGAGCTCCCTCCGCTGGAAAACAGGGCTCATGCGAGTAATTATCTCTATGCTGTGGTTAGGATTAAATAAATTCATGCATTCAAAGAGTTTAGAATACTGTCTACCATACACATAGAAAGTGCTCAATACCCCCCCCCCCCCCCCAGAGTTGCTACTTTTAGCATTATTATTGAAGTAGCTCCGGTTGGTATTATTATCCCCATTTGATGTCCCCGCCCCCAGCCGGCTGGGAGAGCACCTGGGAAGCCGGAGTAGTGTTATTCTTGTCCACCAGATGGCAGCATCGCCTAGCGAGAGGGTTTAGTTCCAGCCTCCTCTTGGCGTGGTTTGTAGAGAAGCCCTTTCGCTCCCACCTATATCAAAAGTCAGACTACCCTACCGCCCGCCCAAGTTTTCCCCCCTACCCTCTGGGACTTCCTGTGCTCCAGGGCTGCTTGTGCACCATGGGGACTCAGGGACTGGAACGTAGCAAGTTCACCGTACATGTTTGCCAGTGGTTCTCACAGGGCCAGGTCTCAGAAACTGCTGGATGAAACCCTCTGGATCCAAACTCCCCACGCCAGGCTGGCAGCTCCTTCTGGACACTTCACACTGACCCTAAACCCTCACAGGGATCTCAAATGTCTTCAGGGGAAGGTCTGCTCCAACTGCTTCAGGCTTCCCAGATAAATACAAGGAACTGTGGGACCCCTAGAAGGACTTTGCAACAGGCCCTTCTTGACTCAGTTTTCACAGGGCTCCCCACACATTGCCAGTCCCACCCTGAGCCCTGTTCACTGGCAGCCAGCATTCAGACCGTTGTGGGAGGACCTCAGTCACAGATGGAGCCCATTAACAGGCAGGTTCCGAAGCCCAGCTGTAGGCCAGAGGTTCTCAAGGTGAGGTCCCAGGAAAACTGCCCATCACCTGGAGCCTTGTAAAAAATGCAAATTCTTCGCACTCCAGGCCTATCCTCGAACCGGAAACTCTGGGGTGGGAGCCAGCAATCTGTGGTTAACAAAGCTTCCCAGGTGATTCTGCGGCGCGGGGAAGTTTGAGACACTGGCCTGTGGTCTTCGCTCCTCTGTGGCTGCAGGACCCAGCTCCACGGACAGCGCCAAGTCTCTCTCACCAGAGGTTTGGTAGGTCGAAGTCATCGTTTCTAAGGGCCGAATTGTTCTGTCACTGGTGTGGCTGGTGAGTTGTGTGATATGGTGCCAGACATGGTTGTGAGGGGTGTTTTCCCATATGACACTGCTCAAACCTATTGTGGCTTTTATCTTGGTGAAAATGTATAATGTTTTCATTGTGGCTGCTTAGCACCTAGAACCCTGATGCATGACAGCCGACTTCAGATGATCACCTTTCATGCTGTGTCTTGTTTCCCGCAGCTATACAGTATTATTTTCTCCTCGGAGGCAAGGGGTGGTTACAGTCAGACATCAAGTGGCCCTATTTTGTTTTGTTTTTTTAAAAATAATTTTATTTTTTTAATGGGGCGACATCAATAAATCAGGATACATATATTCAAAGATAACATATCCAGGTTATCTTGTTCAATTATGTTGCATACCCATCACCCAAAGTCAGATTGTCCTCTGTCACCTTCTATCTAGTTTTCTTTGTGCCCCTCCCCCTTTCCCTCTCCCTCTCCCCCCTCCCTCCGTAACTACCACACTCTTATCAATGTCTCTTAGTCTCACTTTTATGTCCTACCTACGTATGGAATAATGCAGTTCCGGTTTTTTTCTGATTTATTTATTTCACTTCATATAATATTACCAAGATCCCACCATTTTGCTATAAATGATCCGATGTCATCATTTCTTATGGCTGAGTAGTATTCCATAGTGTATATGTGCCACATCTTCTTTATCTAGTCATCTATTGATGGGCTTTTTGGTTGTTTCCATGTCCTGGCCACTGTGAACAATGCTGCAATGAACATGGGGCTGCATGTGTCTTTACGTATCAATGTTTCTGAGTTTTGGGGGTATATACCCAGTAGAGGGATTGCTGGGTCATAAGGTAGTTCTATTTTCAGTTTTTTAAGGAACCACCATACTTTCTTCCATAATGGTTGTACTACTTCACATTCCCACCAACAGTGTATGAGGGTTCCTTTTTCTCCACAGCCTCTCCAACATTTGCTATTACCTGTCTTGTCAATAATAAAGTGGCCCTGTTGTAATGGAAAGAGGAGGAGATGCAGGCCCGTGTTCTGCACCCCCCCCCACTATGCTGTTAATTGAGAACCCAAGCCCTGGGGAAGGACCAGGCTTGGGAGGGGGACATGGTTCCTGAAGGAGTGAGAGGTACCAACCTATTCTTTGGCAGCTCACAGTATCAGATAGGTTGTAAACATTTGGCAGAAAGTGTGAACTGTTCATTCCTTTCCCTCCTGGTCCCCTCCAAGAGAGGAATTTCATAGAACTCAGCATTGCCATCCAAATCACCCCAACACATATGGTGAGAGAGGAAAGATAAACTTATTTCCTGTGAAAATGGAGCTGATAGCAGCATCCTGTAAACAAGGTTCTCCATTGAAGCTGGAAGCTGCCAGAAAATATTTTTTTTCTAATGACAAATAAACGTATGTTTTTTCAGATACCCTCAACCCAATTCTTATGATTCTGTGAATAAAAGTGTAGTGGCTCAACTAGTCGCCCACAAAAGATATGCCCAACTCCTGACCTCCAGAACCTGTGAATGTGACTTTATTTGGAATGAGGGTCTTTGCAACTGTGATTAAGTTAAAGATCTCATGATGAGATCATCCTGGATTTAGAGTGGGTTCTTGTAGTGCCAGTGGCCAAGGCCAGGCAGGTTCATATTGGATTCGGGCAGACGGTAGAAAAACTGCGGAGCTGAAAAGCGTTGAGCCATTCCGTTTAATAAAGTCTCCCAACGGCGGACGAGCACACAGGCAGGGGAAACCGCCTCTCAGGCAAACAAACAGCAAAATGGCCCCTCACAGTGGCAGGCAATCTGTGTATCCGCAATCCCCCATCTCTCGTGGGCACAAGCACCCAAGGCCTTATATAGGCCATACACATGTGGCGCTGCTACGCACCCACGTGTCAATCAGGCAAAGTGCTTGCAGTTCGTAACCCCGTGACCAAGCCTAACACAGCTGCCCCACAGTCCTAAATGCAATGTCTGGTGTCCTTATAAGATAAAGGAGACAAGATCAGAGACACACAGAGGGGAAAGCCATGGTGACAGGCAGAGACTGGAGTGTTGCATGTATGGGCCAAGGGACGCTGAGGCTTGCTGACAGCCACCAGAAGCAGGAGGGAGGCATGGAACGGACTCTCCTCAGAGCTCTCAGAAGGAACCAAGCCTGTCAACACTTTGACTTTGACTTCTGTTCTCCAGAACTGTGAGAGAGTAAATGTCTGATGTCTTAAACCACCCAATTTGTGGTAATTTGTTCCAGCAGCCCTGGGGAAGTAAGACAAGAACATGACATGCTACTTTCTAGCCATAAGTGAGAAAGTCTAGAAAGGAAATGGATGATTTTTCTGACAGTTTTTATTGCCAAAGATGGACCACAAAGAGGTAGAAAACTGATACCATTTAATAATAATAGAACAACTTGGAAAAGTGGTTAAAGGTTTATCACTTTATAAAGCAGCAGACCAGTATTGTTTACAGCTAAGTTTTACATAACTGTCCAAGATAAACAACTCCCTTGTTATTCAAGCTATACAAAACTATAGAGGAACGTCTCTTAAGTCATTTCATAAAGCTAAAACTACCTTAGTATCAAAGTGTGATAAAGCAAGTAGAAAAAGTAAATGAGAGATTTCACGTATGGAAACAGGTACAAACGTTGAAAACATACTAATAAATCTGGCAGTGTGTAAAAAGAATACTCTGCCATGACCAGGAGGGTTATTCCAGTGTAAGGTTTTTGTTTTGTTTTGTTTTTTACAGAGACAGAGAGTCAGAGAGAGGGATAGATAGGGGCAGACAGACAGGAACGGAGAGAGATGAGAAGCATCAATCATTAGTTTTCTCGTTGCAACAACTTAGTTGTTCATTGTTTGCTTTCTCATATGTGCCTTGACCGTGGGGCTACAGAGTAACCCCTTGCTCAGGCCAGTGACCTTGGGTCCAAGCTGGTGAGCTTGGCTCAAGCCAGATAAGCCCCTGCTCAAGCTGGCGACCTCGGGGTCTCAAACCTGGGTCCTCTGCATCCCAATCCGACACTCTATCCACTGCACCACCGCCTGGTCAGGCCCAGTGTAAGGG
Source organism: Saccopteryx bilineata (assembly GCF_036850765.1). NCBI lineage: Eukaryota > Metazoa > Chordata > Mammalia > Chiroptera > Emballonuridae > Saccopteryx > Saccopteryx bilineata. The sequence goes on along the minus strand of NC_089499.1, from coordinate 44,056,502 downwards.
ATCTTAAAACAGCACTTCCTGATGCCTGACTGTTGGCAGAAGCCCTACAGGCCAAGAGCAAGAGTGGAGTGGTTGGCCACCTCCCTTTCCTGAGGGACTTGCCTGACCTCTGTCAGCCAACTAGAACTCTCCAGACTAAAACTGTTGTCAATGAGCATCTCTCCCCCCCCTCTCTTCTACTCAGGCCACAGAAGGGGCTCCTGAAACCTGAAGGGCACGGGAACCAATGAAGACCCCAGGTTGAGGCCGTGGCTGGAGCTGCACTGTCTGGGAGCAAATCCTGAGTGTGGCCCGTCTCAGGAGAGGCCTGCTGTGGGGAAAACAGCTGTTAGGCTTGCTCGCTGGTTACCAGCTGCAAGCACTTTGCTTGATTGGTGTGTGAGCACGTGGCAGAGGCACGTGTGCATGGCCTATGTAAGACTATGGGTGCTTGTGCTCAGGAGGGATTGTAGATGGCGGGCTGTGGATTGCTTGCCCTCCACTGTGAGGGGCCATTTTTTCTGTTTGTTTGCCTGAGAAGCAGTTTCCCCCACCTGTTTGCTCATCCACCTTTGCGAGATTCTATTAAATGGAAACGGCCCAACGCTTTCTGGCCGCACAGTTCCTCTACCGTCCGCCCAAATCCAACGTGAACCGGCCTGGCCTTGACCTTCCGGCATTACACCTGCCTTCCAAGACTTCAGCTTCAGCAATGGCGTGTTCATATTTACTGTGGGCTAATGGTTAGCCTCATGGCAGGGAGTGGTATTTAGTGGAGACTCCCCGCAGGGACGGCCAAGGACTGAGGGGAGAAGTCTACACTGTCACCCTGAGGGGGTGCTGCCTGAGCCTCAATGTTGGGGGAGCAAGCCCCCCTCAGTAACTGTAAGTGCGGCACACCCCAGGGGCACCGTCACCATGTCACAATGCACCAAACTAGTGCACCTTCCTGCTCCTGACCTTTGTCCTCTCCTAGAGGGACCCTATGATGGTTAATTTTATGTCAATTTGACTGGGCCACGGGGTGCCCAGATACCTGGTTAAACATTGATCTCAGTATATCTGCAAAGGTGTTTCTGGATGAGGTTAGCTCTTGAATGGATGCACTAAGTGAAGAGGACCACCTCCCCCAGTGTGCATGGGCGTCACCCAGTCCACTGAGTCTGAATAGAGCAAAAAGGCAGAAGAGGGGAGAATTCACTCTCTGCTTGAGCTGGGATCTTGGTCTTCTGCCCCAGCTTTGGAATTGCATCACGGGCTCCTCTGGTTTCCAGCTGCTGGCCCCAGACTGAATTACTTCATCACCTCTCCTGGGTCTCCAGCCTGTAGTCCCAGATAGCAGAACTTCTCATATACATGTGAGCCAATTCCTTGTCGTAAACAAACAACAAACCAATCCTACTGTTCTGTTTTTCTGGAGTACCCTGACTGATACAGCTCCCAAAACAGCTCTTAGGAAAGAGGTGATGACCCTGTCCCCACCACATTTTCCAGTGAAATTTTTTGATTAGATAAAAGGTTAGAGTTAAAATATTAGATTGAATAGGGCTTTTTGATAATTAGAATGAAACTGTTTTAGGCCAAAAATAATTGGGAAAACTGAAAGCTGTGCAAGACTGCATCCAGAGTGAGGAAGAGCTTACCCAGAGAGTGGGTGTGAGTGACAGTGGGTAAGTGTGCTTTCTATTGCACCTTACTGAGCAGATGTATGTGCAATGTGCTGGTCCCACCAGGAATGCAAGGATGGCTCAGTACTTGGATAATTTCAAAATTTTGTGGTAATTTCTGTAGATGCCAGGAAGATATTTGATAAAATTCCATACACATTCCCAGTAGAAAACATTGGATAAGAATGGAAAGAAATCACCTAAAATTTTAGACTGTGTGCTCAAACCAACAACTAATATCTACTTTTATTAGAAAAACCCAGAAACATACAAAGAAAAACAAAAATGCTTCTTATTCTCATCACCTAGAACTTATTAGTAGGCTTATTTACATAACTGTTTTTTTTAAAGAAGAATTATTCTGCATGATATGTTTGTTAAAAAACATTTAACAATGCATGAAAATACAATAAAAGTTTTTTTTAACCAATCAGAAACAATCATCATTATTATTATGTAAACCGTATTCCAGGGATTAATATGTATTTACAGAAGTTTAGAGATAGCTACATACATACATACATACATACACACACGATTATTAAATTTTACTTAAATTTGCATCTATTTCATGAGAAATGTGGTTCTGTTCATTTTTTCTGTGTTAATCTGGCTTTGATATTAAGATAATAGTAGCTTTGTAAAATAAATTGAGAAGTGTTCATATTTCCCTATTTTTTTTAAAAAGTTTGTATAGATTTGATTTTTTTTTAAATGTTTCATTGAGGCCCTGGCCAGTTGGCTCAATGGTAAAGCACTGGCCCAGGCTGTGGAAGTCCTAGGTTCGATTTCTGGCCAGGGCACACAGGAGAAGTGCCCATCTGCTTCTCCACCCTCCCCCTCTCTCTATCTATCTCTCCCTTCCCCTCCCGCAGCCGAGGCTCCATTGGAGCAAAGCTGGCCCAGGCGCTGAGGATGGCTCCATGGCCTCTGCCTCAGGCGCTACAATGGCTCTGGTTGCAACGGAGCAATGGCCCAGATGGGCAGAACATCAACCCCTAGTGGGTATGCCGGGTGGATCCCAGTTGGGCGCATGCGGAAGTCTGTCTCTCTGCCTCCCTGCTTCTCACTTCAGAAAAATACAACAACAAAAAAAGTTTCATTGAATCAGTAAGTGAAGTCTTCCAGGCCTGGAGTGTCCTGTGTGGGAAGTCTTAAATTACAAATTCAATTTTTGAAATAATGTAGGACTATACAAATCTTCTGTTTCTTCTTGGGCCAGTTGTGGTAGTTTTGTCATTGAAAAAATTTGTCCGTTTTATCTAGGTTGTCCAATTTTTTTGGCAGACGGTTGTTCATAATATTTAAATTATTGTTTTAATATCTACAGAGACTCCAATGATATCCCTGCTTTTATTCCTGATATTATATTTTATGTCTTCCTTCTTTTTTCCTTGGTCAGTTTAGCTAAAAGCTTATCAATTTTATTGATATTTTCAAATAATCTATTGTTGGTTTTATTAATTTTATTTATTAAGAAAATTAAATTTAATGGGGTAACATTGATCAATAAGAGTATTTGGGTTTCAGGTAAACATTTCTATAGCATTTGAACTGTTGATTGTGTTGTGTGTCCATCACCCAAATAGTTTCATTGATTCTGAAATTGTTGGTCTAAGTTCTATTTTATTACTACATTTGTCTTTATGATTCCTTCTTCCTACATTAGTTTTAGTTTGCATTTCTTTTACCAAATTTTTGCATATTAGAGACACAGATTATTGGTTTTAAGTTTTTCTTCTAATATAAGCATTTGAAGCTAGACTTTTTATTTTAGCATTGCTTTGGCTGCATCTCTCAGAATGTGATGTGTTGTATTTTTTCATTAAAATATTTTCCAGTTTTCCTTGTGGTTTTTTTGTTTCATTGACTCATGGATTAGATTTCATTTCCAAATATTTCAGGTTTTTCTAATTATCTTATTAAGCTCTAATTCAATTCTATTGTGGTTAGAGAATATACTCCATATTATTCAATCCTTTTAATTTTATGGCTTAGCACATAGAGTATCATTGGCCATTTTGTGGTGCAGTGTTCTACAAATTAAAGTAATTAAGTCAAAGTGTAATAGTGTAACACGTTCAGATTTCTCAGTCTGGCTAATTTTATATTTAGGTCTATCAATTTCTGAGGTAAACGTGTTAAAAGTCTCAATTGTCATTGAAGAACTGTTGATTCTCCCTTTGCTTAATATTCTTAATAGTAGAAGGAGAAAAAGGAAACAAACAGCTGATGGGACAAAGAGCCATACAGCAGACTTAAACCACGGGTATCACTTATTCCCCTAAATACGAAAGGGCAAAACATTACAATTAAAGACAGAGTTTGTCTGACTAGTTTCTAAAAATGCCCCAACTTTATACATATGGGACACTTTAAATATGAGAACACAGCTGAGATTGGAAAGAGATGTTATCATATGAGCAGTAAGCGCAAGGAAGCTAGAGGGATTCTCCTCATCTCTGGCAAAATAGACTTCAAGACAATATCAGAGCTAAACTGACATTTTATAATAAGATGGTGAATTCATTAGGGAGACATAATTATAAATGTGTATGAGCCTAATATATGCTTCAAAATACATGAAACAATATTTGACAGAACTAAAAGAAGAAAGAGACAAATCAACAGTCACAGTCGGAAATTTATTTATTTTTGTATTTTTCTGAAGTGAGAAACAGGGATGTAGAGAGGCAGACTCCCACATGCGCCCAACCGGGTTCTACCTGGCAAGCCCACTAGGGGGTGATGTTCAGCCCATCTGGGGCATTGCTCTGTTGCAACCAGAGCCATTCTAGCACCTGAGGTGAAGGCCATGGAGCCATTCTCAGAGCCTGGACCAACTTTGCTCCAATGGAGCCTTGGCTGTGGGAAGGGAAGAGAGAGATAGAGAGAAAGGAGAGGTGGAGGGGTGGATAAGCAGATGGGCACTTCTCCTGTGTGCCCTGGCCCGGAACCAAACTTGGGACTTCCACATGCCAGGCCGATGCTCTACCGCTGAGTTAGCTGGCCAGGGCCACAGTTGGAGATTTTTAACCCTTTTAGTAACTTATAGAATAGCTAGACAAAAAAAAAAAAAGATAACACTATGGAAATTCTGAACAAAACTATCAATCTTCTAGATCTAAATTACACTTATAAAATATACCTGGCAAATACAAAATACACCACTTTTTCTAGAATACATGGAACCAAGGTAGACTAAATATTGGGCCATAAAACAAGACTCAACATATTTTTGAAGGTTGAAATTATAATGGATTTAAATAAGAAATCAATAATGAACAAACTAAAAAATCCCTACTTAAAAATTAAACAGGAATTTGTAAATAATCAAGAAGTGTGTATGTGTGTGTGTGTGTGTGCGCGCGCTGAGGACTTTTAAGATCTGCTCTCTTAGCAGATTTCAGCATATAATACAGTATTTTTTTAAACTATGGTCACCATGTTGCATATTCCATCCATATCCTCAGAAGTATTTTTTTGTGTTTTTTAAATGATGATATGCGAATGGCCAACACGCATATGAAAAGATGCTCAACATCACTAATCATCAGAGAGATGCAAATCAAAACCACAACAGCCTGAGGAGCATTATGCTAAGTGAAATCAGCCAGCCAGAGAAAGACAAGTTCCATATGATCTCACTCAGATGTAGAATCTAATGAACAAAATGAACTAACAGACAAATTGAGACAGACTCATAGAGAGCAGGCTGACAGCTGGGGGTACGGAAGGCTGGGTGAGGGGCGTGGAGGGATTGAGCATAAAAGGCAAAAAAAGAGAGAGAGAGAAACCTCATGAACACAGACAATGTAGGCTGATTGCCAGAGGGGGGGGGGAAGTGAAGAAGGGTGTGGGTGAATAAATCAGGATGGACGAAGGGTTGACTGGGGTGGGGGTGGTAAACACAATATGGTGTACAGAGATGTGTTGCAGAATTGGGCAGCTGAAACCTCTACAGTTTTTCTAACTAGTGTCACCCTAATAAATTCAATTAAAAAAAATACTGCAAACCCTGGCCAGATAGTTCAGTTGGTTACAGTGTTGCCCTGAAGTATAGGGGTTGCTGGTTTGATCACTGGTCTGGGCACATGCAGGAACAGATCAATGTTCCTGTCTCTCTCTCTCTCTCTCTCTCTCTCTCTCTCTCTCTCTCAAATCAATCAATTAAAAAAAATTTTTTTTAAATACTGCAAGAACATACAGGGCTCTTTTTTTTTTTTAGCAGCTTTATTAAGGCATAGTTGACATATAATAAACTCCATGGAATTGCTTTTGCACCTTTTTCAAAAATTAAATAAAAACCACAATAAGATGCCACTTTATACCTATTAGGATAGCTCCTATAAATTAAAAACAAAACAAAACAAAAAAACAAATGTTGGTGAGAAACTGGAACCTTTGTGCACTGTTGGTGGGAATGTAAAGTGGAACATCTGCTGTGGAAAATAGTATGGAGGTTCCTCAAAAAGTTAAACATAGAATTACCACATGATCCAGCAATTCCACTTCTGGGTATATAAGCCCCCAAATGGAAAGCAGGATCTCAAAAAGATATTTGTACATTCATGTCTATAATCACATTATTTAAAACAGCTGAAAGGTAGAGACAACCTGTGTCCATCAATAGATGAATGCTGAAAGAGCACGTAAAGGCTTACTGTGATAATCCAGCCTTTTGTGGAAAATGCCAAGGGGACTCCCTGAAAGAGAGGGAAGAAGTCAGAAAAACTGGAATTCCTACCAAGAAAATGTACAGAGGTTTCCAGGAAACATGTAGGCAAATATTTAAATGATTCTCAGTAACTCTGTTCATGGAAATCACAATTACCTAAAATAATGGACTTAAGAAAGCGTGCTTCCTTTATCTTAAATTATAGATAATATTAATTTTACCTGAAATAAAGATTTTTTTAAAACTAAAAAAAAAAAAAAAAGAAAAGAAAATGCATAAGGAACAGGAGAATAGTTGTGGCCAGCAGGGAGAAACATAAGCTGCTGCTACAGACGGCGTGGCCAAGGTAAAATTCAAACCCAGGCAGTGTGGCTCTAGAGCCCATATTTTTAGAGTGACATCTCATGTGTCTGGCCAACACAATGGGAATAAAATCATTAGAAACTTAATTGAGGAATAGGTCTACAAACATACTTTATATATGCAGCATTACTTTTTTTTAAAAGAATTCGGAGACAAATAGAAACGGCTTGACAAAATGAAAACCCTGCATGGTTTAGTAGGAAATAGAACTAAAAAGACTGATGTTATGATTCTTTTTTCATTCTACAGAATTTTTTTTTTTTTTTTTTTAGGAAGGGATAAAGAGAGCAAGAGAAAGCATAAATTCATTGTTCCTCTTAGTTGGGCAGCCACTGATCGCTTCTCCTATGTGCCCTGACCCTCCAGGATCGAACCTGTGAGACTAGCACTCCGCCAGAACAATCTATCCACTGCGCCAGCAGCCAGAGATCATTCTATAGAACTTCTGATTGCCTAGCTTTCTGTTTACTGAAAGTACTCCATGAATATTGACTTCTTAGGAAGGTCTCCATAGGCGCCAAAGTTGGAATCACACTTTTAAGATATGAAGTCCCATCTTTGCAAGGTGGAGTATCCAGGATAATTTACTTAGAGGGAACAAATCCTGGAACCACAGCATTGCTATCCTCCTCCCTTTGACACCTTTGTGTGAATTAGCAAAAGATACCTGTTTCTCTGGACAAATACAACCTGGCACCAGATGTCATGACTTGACATTTGTTGTTGTCAGATATTAGAAAAGAGATACATCTTTCCTGGCAGGGGGAATTCCTTGTAATTTCCTAAGTGGTAAGAGCATCTTTTTTTTTATCCTTTGGTCTTTGACTCTGGATCCAGACAGAGATTGCCTGAATCCCTTGGGATCTCCTGAAAGATAGGAATGTCTTTTCTTCCAATGAAGTGACTGCTGTGGGCTCCTGGCTAGGGTCTGGTCAGCAGAAAGACCAAGCTGTGATTGGAAACTTGAACTTTCAGGTCCACTCCCATCCTCCACAGAGGAGGTAGAAATTGAGTTAATGATCCATTACACCTATATGATCAAGGCTCCATAAAAATCCCCAAAGTGTGGGATTCAGGCAGCTTCTGGGTTGGAGAACATGTGGAGGTGTTGATGTGCTCAGAGAGCAGAAGTATGAAAACCGCACCCTTTCCAGCACACGGTGCCCTGTGCACCCCTCCATCTGGCTGTTCCTGGATTATATGTATTCATAGCAAACTGTTGGCCCGAGTTTCCTGGGTTGAATTTCCAGGAAGTCCTTGGCAAACAGGACTTGGCCAAGGGAATAGGGGGTGAAAAGAGAGTAGACAGCAGTGATCACATAACGGAAGACTCGGGGCCATGCTAGCTGTAAAGAAACTTTTGTGTGATTTAGGAAAAGGCCTCCCAACCCACCAAAGTGCCTTCAAAAATGCACTCGTGTTAGTTTTCTAGCGTTGCTATAACAAATTTCCACAAACTTGGTGGCTCCAAGCACTGAAGTGTATCCTCTCAACAGTTGTGGAAGACAGGAGTGTGATCAAATCCCCTCCATGCCTCCTGCCTAGCTTCTCATGGTTTTCAGCAGTCCTTGGGTTTCCATGATTTATAGACACATCCCTCCAATCTCCGCCTCCATCTTTACAGGAAAAGGTTCTTCACTATGATTCTCTTCTCCCGTCTTTGTCTCTCTCTTTTCTAACAAACACATTTCTCCTTGGATTTGGGGCTCAACCAGATAATCCAGGATAATCTCATCTCATGATTCTTTGCTTAATTATATCTGCAAAGATCTTCTCCAAACAAGGTCACATTCACAAGTTCCAGAAGTTAGCACTTGGACATATATTTTGGGGGACAACAATTTGACCCACTTGAGTCCTCTGGACAATTCAAGTGGGGCCGAGAGCAAGGCACAGCCATACCAGCCTTGCAGCAGGCCTGGCCCTGCTAAGGCACCTGAGTCTACTCTACAGCAAATCCAACCACTGGGGAAGTATAGGTGCTAAAGTGACCTGATCTGGTTGACCATTTTGGAAAACTTACTCTAGCAGTAGAGAACAAATCAAAGACAAGGGTAAGAGTAGGCAGATAAGAGGTAGGTGGGCCACATCAGTAAGGTGACCAACTTTTTTACAATGAAAAGGAGGACAAAAATAAATTGAAGGAAACAATATAGTAAATAAACATTTTATTCATTGCAACAATAGTACACTATAATATGATAAATGCATAATAGAAACATTTGTAATATTTTATATTGTAATTATGCTTACATGCTTATTTTTAATAATTGTAAGAAAAAAATTGTAATATTATCTAAATGAGTACTTTTCCATTGAAGAATATTTTTTGTCAATCTATTATCTTGTAACAATATATTGGAAATATCTGAACAAGAAAAATCCTTCATATTGAATTAAAAAAAATAGATGAATGCATAAGCAAAATGTGGTCTATACAAACAACAGAATATTATTCAGCTTTGAAAAGGAAGGAATGTCTTATACAAGGAACACTGTGGATAAACCTTTAGGACAATATGCAAAGTGAAATAAAACAGTCAGAAAAATCAAATACCAGTCACAAGCAGTCAGTATGATTCCATGCTATGAGGTCCCCAGAACAGTCAGTCATAGAGACAGAAAGCAGAGTTGTGGTGGGCAGGGGAAGAGGGGACGGAGGTTTGCGGAGTTAGTATCTACTGCGTAAAGGGTTTCGGTTTTGAAAGATGAGAGGGGTGGTTTGATTGTGCAACAAAACGAATGTATTTAATACCACTGAAATGTGCACTTAAAATGGCTAAGATAGTAAATATCATGTGTATTTTATCACAATAAAAAATTTTAAATTATACAGATAATGCACAACTCTATTTTTTCTGTAAAAGCCCAAACAATATAGACAAAAGACTAAAGTTTTCCTTGACACCTTCCCCATCTGGCTACACAGCTTCATACACACAGTGTCTTACTTAATCCTCCTAACTACCATATGATTTAAGTATTACTGTGATTTTACATATGAGGAAACCAAACTGCTGAGAAACTAAGGACCTTTCCTGGAGTCATTGCTTAGGTCTAGATTTTAATTCAGGCAAATGAATTTTAAAGACCCTACTCTTCTTACCCAGTGCTCCCTCAGCTCCTCCTGTGTGACAGACTCGGTGCCAGACAGAGGACATATCAGAGCTGCTGCTGTCATTCCCAGGCTGATGGAGAGAGCAGACACAAAGAAAATTACTCTAGAGACCCATAAGGAAATGCAAGTGACGTCTACATAGCAGAGGTTATTTCTCTTTCTGCTCCAAAGGAAAGATGCTTTTATGAGATACTACATTTTTTAAAAGCATGAAATTGTATGTATGCTTTTATTATTCTTTTCTACTTAGGTCTCAACTCAAATGTGACTTCCTCAGAGAGCCCTTTCCAAATCACCCTACCTAAAGTAGCCCTCCACCCATGCCCGTCACTCTCTCACACCACTTACTGCTTTGTCTGCCCTGCACTTTTCCTTACCTCGTTTCTTGTTCTTAGACTGTGGTCTGTCTTCCCCCACCAGAATGTCAGCTCTGTGAGAGACGGGATCCTGTCTATTATTTTCACCCTTAATCTCCTGTGCCTAGCATAGTGCCTGCCCCTCGTCAGTGGCTGTATTAACTTCCATAACTGCCAAAACAAATGACCACAAACTGGGTGACTTAAAACAACAGAAATTTATTCTTTGCTCTCCTGGAGATTTACTGTCTGAACTTGGAAAGCCAGACCTCTCCACCTGCTCTGATCATTCACCAAGGATTAAATAGAAACCCTGGGCTTCACATCTGACCCCCAAGCTCCCTAGGGTTTGCTCATCATGTCAGTCATCCATCACTCGCCATGCTGGGTGTCCCAGAGATGAGCAGGACCGGCCTGGCCCTCTGTCTGTCCTGGTCTGATGATACAAGGAATGAAGAAGAAACAAAACACCAGCACAGAGAGTAGGGAGTGTAGGGCAGAGATGTTATGGGCACAGGAGGGTCCCTGAGCTCAGGTTGGGCTGGGAACTAGGTCTCAGCTTTATAGATGCTAGAAAAGGGGATGCAGGGCTCTAGGGGCCACTTGGAGGGCTCAAACACAGGATCAGGTCGACACTGGGGCTGGGACACCCTGGAATGCCCAACTAAGAGTCTACAGGGTATATTGTAGCCTGGGTGTATCAAACAGGTTTTAGATGATGTTTATCTACATATAACAAACCTTGTCCGCCTGCCTTGGTGAGTCATATACTGCCTGGGGCAGCTCCTGGTCTACCCCAGCTTCTAATCCAGTGTTGCAACTGCACCCTCCGCTGACGCCTGAGCGAGACTTTGAGGTCCTAGGGCGCCCTTGCCAACTGGCTGATTTTTAGACCCAGGCAAGCGTCCGCCCCCTTCCGCCTGGACCCGCCCCTAGGGGCGGACGCATCATCAGCTGCTGACGGCTTGCCGAAAGGCGCTGCCCACTGGACCTTCTCACACCCAGCGCCCAGACGACGCCTGCGAGTCCTGCGGGGCAGGTGCGCCTTGGTGGTTCAGTTCTTGCTCTTGGAGGACAAATGTGCCCGGGCGTCGGGGCGCGCGGACCTGAGCCCAAGTGAAGCTTTTGGAAAGAACAAGTCGGCGATAAGATGCAAGCAGAGCAGCCCTGCGCGCCTGGCGCACCTGGTGTCCCCAGTGCCCGGGAAAAGCAGAGCGCTCTGGGCCCCGAGCCACGCCTGTCCCGCCAGCTGCTGCCAGAGCTCTACACCTTCGTGGCGCGCGTACTATTCTACCTGGTGCCGGTCTATGTAGCCGGCTACGTGGGGCTCAGCATAATCTGGCTGCTGCTCGGCGCGGTGCTGTGGATGTGGTGGCACAGGAATCGCCGTGGGAAGCTGGGGCGCCTGGCAGCCGCCTTCGAATTCCTAGACAATGAACGCCAATTCATCAGCCGCGAGCTGCGGGACCAGCACCTGCCAGCCTGGGTGAGCCGGGCCGAGCGGGCAGGGGTCGGAGTTTGGGTGGATGCCTCTGGAGGTTCGGAACGACCTGCGGTCTGCCAGGGAGCTGGGACTCATGGACCGGAGGGAGAGCGGAAGCTGGGTCACCCGCACACCTGGTCCCCCACCACACCTGGCTCACATACCCTAAGGGTGGTGACCATATCCCTTGCCACCCTCATTCTCTTCCCCACGTTTGGTTCGGCTGCACTGAGAGAGGGAACCTGGGTTTACTGTAAGAGTCCAGAGCCTGGGAGAAAAGTCACTGGCGGGCCACACCGAGGAGAAAAGGGCTTCTGGGACTGCAGTTACTCGGAAAGGAAGCACAGAGCATTTTTTTCCCTACACCGGCCTGTTGATTCAAAGAACGAACACAGGGTTGATTGACAAATATAGTGACGGAAACTGCAAACTAGTGACCAGGAGCAGAGATCCGGGCAGAGAGGAAGGGCAGGACTAGAGATGGGAATTCAGGAATGGAGCTGAGAGGCCGGCAGAGCTGGGTCAAGGGCTTCTTCCCTCTGTGTGGTAGGGATGCTCAGACACTCCCATACACTCCCACTCCCACACCCACACATGCCCTCTAAGCCACACACCTATCTCCTGGTGTGGAATGAATGGCCCGGTACTGAGAATGGCCTGGCCCACTGAACAGAAGTGGGCCTCACCTCACAACTCCCAGGTGGGACTCAGACTGCTTGGTCTATCTTATGATCAGGTGAGTTTGGGAGACGATGGCAAGACTTGTTCTGTGGCAAATCTACCCTCCTGGGTGCTGGAGGCTCTGGATGGGCTTCTCGAATTTCCTGCAGATAGACCCAGGCTCACAAGGGAACATGGCCAGTGGCCACTAGACCCCTCATTTCCTCTGGCTTGGGGCCTGTATGCTGAAGTCCAGCCAGGCCGTGAGTTCCTCACACCCACCCATGACAGTAGCATCCAAAGAGGGGTAAGAATAAAATATTGGAAAGGCCTGTTTATTTTAAATTTTTTTAAAAAAGAGAGAGAATTTAAGCCTTACAGCATGTTTGCTAGTGTTGACATAAAATACCACAGTCACAGACAAAGTGACTTAATACAGAAAGTTATCAAGCTCAGGATGTTGGGAAGGTTGGTTTTTTTGGAGGCCTCTCCTGGCTTGGAGATGGCTGTCTTCCTCCCGTGCCTGCTCTGGACCTTCCCCATGTACATATGTGTGTCCAAATTTGCCCTTCTTATCAGGTCACTAGTCAGATTACATTATCCCCCACCGATGGATTCATTTTAACTTAATCACCCTCATAAAGACCCTATTTCTAAATATAGTCACATTTTAAGGTATTAGAGGTTAGGCCTGCAACATATGAATTTTGGGAGACACAATTTAGCCCATACACTTAACTAGTATTTAATATCTGGATTGATTGTAAAGCTTTGTAACTAGGTTTATGTATACTGGGGACCAGGGGGCCAAAGACTTTTACTGCTAAGGGTGTGCAATAAAAAGACACAGTGACCATTTTCCTAGGGTAGCTGCCCCAGGGTCAGTGTTCGGGACCTATCTCCTCCAGATTTTGGTCATCCTGGTTCTGTGGGGGTTTGTAATCCTTAAGGTGTGGACCCAAGGAGCAGGCCTGGACCTCTCCACACTCCTTGCTCACTGTTGAGGGAACATAGGCCACCTGTCAGATCTTTGTTGTAACCCCCACGGTGGCCTTAGCCCATGAGGGTGAACCTATGAGACCTCACCAATTGACAGCCCTCCCCTTCTGTCCCTCCTTATATTAGGGAGGCCTCTAGACATATAACTGTATGCAAAGTCACTGTTTTTAAAAGTGGGGCAAAAATTAGATCGGATAGGGCACCCCCCCATCACTATGCATACAAATACTATAGAAATTATTCTGGCTTTTCTTGGGGGACAGGACCCCAGGACTGTATGTTCCTAGCCAACAGAGTGCTCAGCCTGATAGCTGAGAATACAAGAAGGTACTTCCTGGTTTTTCACCCCAGAAACCATACCCCAGGTCTGACCTAGCTGGATGCTGGGACGCAGAGGAAGTTGATGGTGTCTCTCCTACGAAGAGGGCAAGAGGGCAGTCTGGGGCAGGAGGTAGTTGCATGAGAGGTGACTGCCATAGAGGTCTCAGGGAAGCTGGAGACAAGAGTCTGAACAAAGTCCAGTCAGGGGACACAGGTCTGGCGGAAAGGACATCATATCTGGTTTCCACATCAGATTGTCCCCAGTCCACAGCCTCCTGCTTGCTGAGCAGAGGTTCTGGGAAGGCTTGACCTCAGCCTGCATTCTCCAGATTCTCCTGGCTGGTGTGGCTGGCCAGTTTCTGGGGCCAGGGCCTGGGTAGCCTTTTGGATTGAGGCAGTGGTGCTGCACGGGGCATCCAAGCGGAAAGAGGCGTGCAAGCCCAGCACGGAGGTGCCGTGCCAGTATGTGAGGGAGCGTGGTGTGCTTCGGTCTGGCGGAAGTGTGCAGTATTGGGGCTGAATGACAGGGCAGGCTTGATGGAGGCGGGGCCTGATTCTGAAGGCTGTGAGGAGCCTGCGGAAGGTTTTAGAAAGGTGCTGTAAACACAGCCTGGAGGGAGGAGTGAAGCTGGAGGAGAGAGGCCAGTTGAAAAATTGATTTGAGCCAAGAGGTCCGCAGGAACCCCAAGGGGAGGAGATGAGAGATGTGTGGAGTGGGACTCTGGGCACATGGTGGCTTCTAGAGAGGGGTGAGGGAGGGATCCAGGGGTCTTCCGGGGCACCTTCTGATTTGAGGAGCTGGGCACCCATTACTGGGATGAGGAACCCAGACTAAGAAGGTCTGGGGAGGCTGGTGGTCCGTGTGAACGCCTGTAAAGAGCATGCAATAGATGTGAATGTGGGCTCTCTGACCGCCAGACGAAGGTTGACCAGCCATGATGTGCAAAACCTGCGACCTACTCGGCTGAATATTCTCCGTCCTCTCTCTGCCTCCTGAGAAACACGGGGATGGAGTGTTTATGGAGACAAAGAGACATGGCTCTCTCTGGGTGTGGCGCGGGCAGCACGAGCCTTGCCCATGATTTTGGAGCACAGATGTCTTTATCCTTACACGCAGGCCTTTCAGGATGCCACCTTGCCTGTTCTGAGAACTGATTTCCTTGCTTGAACATGGCATTGAGGCCTGACCTGTGGTGGCGCAGTGGATCAAGCATCCACCTGGATTGCTGAGGTCACCGGTTCAAAACCCTGGGCTTGCCCCGTCAAGGCATATATGAGAGTTGATGCTTCCTGCTCCTCCCCCCCTTCTCTCTCTCTGTCTCTCTTCTCTCTAAAATGAATACATAAGGCCCTGGCCGGTTGGCTGAGCGGTAGAGCGTTGGCCTGGCGTGCAGGGGACCCGGGTTCGATTCCCGGCCAGGGCACATAGGAGAAGCGCCCATTTGCTTCCCCCCCCCACACTACCTCGTTCCTCTCTGTCTCTCTCTTCCCCTCCCGCAGACAAGGCTCCATTGGAGCAAAGATGGCCCAGGCGCTGGGGATGGCTCCTTGGCCTCTGCCCCAGGCGCTAGAGTGGCTCTGGTCGCGGCAGAGCGACACCCCGGAGGGGCAGAGCATCGCCCCCTGGTGGGCAGAGCGTCGCCCCTGGTGGGCGTGCCGGGTGGATCCCGGTCGGGCGCATGCGGGAGTCTGTCTGACTGTCTCTCCCCGTTTCCAGCTTCAGAAAAATACAAAAAAAATAATAATAATAAAATAAAATAAAATAAAATGAATACATAAATAATAATAATAATTAAAAAAAAAGAAAGTGGGGTTGATGGCTTATGACCTCCTTCAATATCAAGGACTATTTTTACAAATGAGCATGGCCAACCCCTAGGCTGGGGGATTGAAGGAAAGCTGAGGGTCTGCAAGGCCGTGGATGTGGCTGTATGCAGGTGTGTGGAGGGTCCGGCCCACCTGCTGCTTCAGAGATGTGTGTGCTTGGAAAGCTTGCCAGGTTCTGATTTACACCAGGCCCCTGTGAGGGGAAGTCAAGGCCAGGGCGAGCTGATCAACAGTCAATCATGCGGCATCGCACCAAGCTGCTGCCTGCAGGTGACCCTGGACTTGCTTCTCCCTTGTTGGGTCTCATTGCCCCCACCTGTAAACACCTGTAAAAGGAGGTTGTGTCTAGTCAACTTCAGATGACCCTCCTGCTCCATCCCCCAATGGAGGATGTAGCTTGAAGAAGAGATTCTTCAGCTGTAAAGGGGGTCGTGAGTAAAGAGCCTGTGGACCCCCTTGTCTGGTGACCATGGCTGGAGTACATGGAGAGAGGAGGCCGGTGTCTCCACTGCTCATCCTGTGGACAGAGGTGCGGCCATGTGTTTCAGCCCCTACCCCTAGCCCCACCAGGGCTCGGGACTGTGGGGACAGCGTAGTGACAACAGTGGAGTCCTCATCGCTACAGAGCTGGTGAAATCCCAGCTCGCCTCTCATCCAGCTGCAGGCCCTGACAGTTGTTTGCACACGCAGTTGTGGTGAGCTGGTGTCTGAAAAGCTGCTCGTTCAGAGGCAGGCACCAGGTGGCGACTCAGTGGTGGCTGGTGCTGCGCTCTCCACTTCCCAGGCCTCCGCACTCGACCTCCTAATGTGAAACCCATCCCAAGTGCCAAGTGTCCAGACAGGAGCCGGATGGCTGCGCGCGGGGGGGGGGGGGGGGGGGGGGGGGGGGGGGGGGGGGGGCCGGGGGGGCAGAGAGGTGAGGAGCAGGGAGGAGGGATGTGCAGACTTCCTCCTGTGCCCTGGTTCTGCCTGGGGCTTTCCTGGAGCCTCACGGATTCCAGCTTCAGAAACCACTTCCCTTCTGACCTTCAGTACTGCTCCTCTGTGCTCTGCGCTCCGTGGCTGCTTTTCTGTCCCCCCACCCCCTGCAGGTCCCTGGTGGAAGCTCTGCAGGCCACTCCTGGACTCACGTAGCGAGCAGCCCTTCACAGCTGTGTGCCGTGATGGTTACTCGTCAGGCCCTTGACCAGTGCTCAGGTGGCTGATTGGTTTGTTTACCAGGTATTTGTTTTCCCCTTGCACAGTGGGCTGATGTGCAGAGGGAAGTTTGATGAGAGCCTCTCCTGGCTCCATTCTGGGGATGAGGGCCTGAGGCCAGGTGGAGAGAGGAAAATACTGTCAGAAAACTTGGCATTTTGTCTGTCTGTGGTCTTAGGTCTGGCCAGGCTAGTTCTTCTGCCAGCTGATAGCAATCAATTGGCAGCCTTGTTAGGAACAATTAACTCGTGTATCTGCTGGGTGGGCTGATGTGATGTGCCAGGTCTGGACTTGGATTCTACGCTCATTCTTTGAGGACCTTGTGAAGGTCCCTGTCTTTTCTGGGTCCCTGATCTCTCTCTAGATATGAGGAGAATTTAGGAAATGTTCTATAGAGTGTTTTTAGCTATAGAAATCTTCAATGATTAATCAGTCCCCAGTTGGCTTTTCTCTGGTGTCCCCTGCCCACAGGACCCTGTTCCCCAACCTTTCTGCCTACCCACTATCTAATTGGGTGCATCTGAGGGATGATGGCTGAAAGGGGAACCATTCCCCCAAAGTGGTGACTATTCCAAGGCTCAGGTTAGCATCCCTGGGATGCTGGTCCCCTGGGATGGTCCCTCTGTGCCAGGCAGAGAGCCAGGGCTGAGTGCTTTCCTTTCCTGAGAGTCTGGCATTCCTTCTATAGGTGGAGCCCCAGCCTTCTTGGGGCCAGGCTCTCATGGTCCGTCCTGCACTGATGCTTTTGTTAATTAGGGGAAGTAGACACAGTGACAGCCTGAACTAGGCTGGGCACTCAAATTAGATTACAAAGCTCAATTCTCCGAGCCAGTGTGTGGAACCTGATTTTAAACATCAGGACTGGGTGGAGGTCACTTGGAACTGGGGGACTTCCTGCCCACAAGGTCCCTGAAGCCCTGTGAGGTCATTCATATGGCTTGAAGTCCGGCCCATCCTCAGGAAACAAGAGACACAACAGGTTGTAGTCATGCCCCTGGGTCTCTGCCCCCATGTCATAGGGATGCTTCATGGACTTATCATGTCCTGGGCCAGGCTTGGGCAATAGAAGGCACAGAATGTGGCCCTCCCTCCTTCCAAGCCCAGCACAGGGATCTCAAGCATCCTTTACTCAGTAGGCAAACATCTGTCGAGGGCTTGCAGTATGTCAGGTACAGTGCCACTGGCTGGCCCAACGTGAGTAACAAGAGGGCCCCACCCGTGAGGAACCCCCAGGCTAGATGGGATTCAGAGCCTGGGCAACAGCCTTTTCTGATACAGGGTGATGAGTCCTACAATGTGGCAGTGCCAGGCTCTGAGAAAGCCTGGGGGAGGGGATCTAGCCCAGGCTGGAAGTGGCCCAGGTAGCCTCCTTGGAGGAGTGGCACTTTGGTGTTCCTGGCTGCGGTATGGTTTTGGGTCATTCTGCACCCAAAGATTTCCACAGGTTTGGCCACTTGAGCTCATCATCTCCTTGGACGAGCAGATTCTGGACAGAAATTTCTGACGCCCATACTCACATGAGACTGCCTGTTGCCCAATTTATAAGGGGCTGAATCTTTCTGAGATAGAGTGTCAATGGCAACCTTTTCTCCAAGCCAAGTGCCTGAGGACCAGAGTTATTGAGAGGTCACCTGGGGGGTGAGGATCAGGGCCAAAGGTGGGACAGCCCAGCCCTCCTCCTCCTCTCTCGTGGCCCCTGTCCTTTGGGCAGGAAGGTGTGGAGAGCTGATCACCAGCTTCCACTGGCTTCTGGCCTCCTGGCCCAAAGCCATGACAGCAGGCAGGCAGCCCCTCTGTGGAGATGTCCCCAGTGACCTGGGTCAGCTGTGGGGAGACGTGAGCCGTCCTCTGATGTAGAGGAGCAGGGCCGAGGTGCCTTCCCTCCTCCGTCCTGTCCCCCCCCCCCATTAGGCTCCCTTCTCCTGGCAGCGTTCTAGGGATTTTTAAATCTCAGGAAACCTAGGGCTTGAAGCCCCAAAGTGCTCGCATGTGCTTAAAGAGAGCCATTCCCCTTCTCTCCCCATCCTCTACTGCAGATAGTAAAGAGACAGGTAAGATGTTTTCCCCGTGGGAACCATTAAAGGGACAAAGCCCCTTTAATACATACCCCATCCTTTCTGAGACCTGACCCTCTCCTTCCGACTCTGGAGGCAGGGCTGGCTCCTGCAAGCCCCCTCGATGCTCCTGCCCCAGAAGGCCCTTCCCGGAGTGCCAGGAGTCACAGTCCTCAGAACACTCAGTAAAAAGCCAAGGAACTTCTCCAGGACAAAGGAGGCTTCAAAACCCCAGAACCATCCAGTCTAGTCCTCTGCCCATATTGTGTTTACTTTTTTAAGTAACTGGCTAAAAATATGGGGGTTTTTTTGGTTACAAAAGTACAAATATTTCCAATGTAGAATATTTGGGAAATGCCTAATATTAAAAAAATTAGAATAAGCATGTACAATCCCTCCCTCCAGAGAGAAATAATGTCTGGGTGTACTTCTTTTGCATAGAGTCCATATGAAAGCAGTTTTCAAAATCTTGTACTCCTTTTTATTTTTTTATATTCTTAATATTATATTACAGACATTCTCCAAAAACACGTTTAAGGATTATGACACCTTTAATATGAATATATCCTAAGTCGCTTAGCCATTTCTCTAACACTGATTATTTGGGGTATTTCCAAGGTTACCCTATTCACATGGCTGGCCGAGGTAGGTGGCATTTCCTACATCTTTCTGGGACTTTAATTATTCTTTTCTTTTTTCTTTTTTAGTACACAGGAGAGACAGGAAGGGAGAGAGATGAGAAGCATCAACTCATAATTGCAGCACCTTAGTTGTTCATTGATTGCTTCTCATACGTGCCTTGAGCAGGGGGCTTCAGCCGAGCCAGTGACTCCTTGCTCAAGTCAGCAATTTGGGGCTCAAACTGGTACCCTCACCCCACACTCAAGCTGGTGAGCCTGCACTCAAGCCTGGCAACCTTGGGGTTTTAAACCTGGGACCTCAGCGCCCCAGGTAAATGCTTTATCCACTGCACCACCACCAGTCAGGCTCTACATCTGGCTGGCTGGCTCCCTTGCCTCCTCCTTCAAATCCAAGCTCAGACACCTGCTCTAGGACCCTTCCCCTCAGGCCCCACAGTACCCTGAGCATGTCTCTAATACTCCACTTGCTATGCTGATTTGCATCTATTTTATGTCTGACTTTTTCCTCCAGACTGAATACTCTCTTAAGGTAAGACACATTTCCTGTTCATCACTGTACCTTCAGTTCACAGCTCAGTGCCCAGGACATAGTAGGCTTTCAATAAAAATCTGTTGCATGAATGCTATAGTGAATGTTCCTATATAAATTTTAGCCCATGTTTCTCAAGTCCCTACTCATTAAATTGGTATGTCAGAACTTACCTGACCAGGTTGGGGGCGCAGAGGATAGAGCATTGGACTGGGACACGGAGGACCTAGGTTTGAAACCCTGAGGTCACCGGCTTGAGTGCAGGCTCATCTGGTTTGAGCAGGGCTCACCAGCTTGAGCCCAAGGTTGCTGGCTTGAGCAAGGGGTCACTCGGTCTGCTGTAGCCCCCTGGTCAAGGCACATATGAGAAAGCAATCAATGAACAACTAAGGTGCCACAACAAAGAATTGATGCTTCTCATCTCTTCCTGTCTGTCTGTCCCTATCTGTCCCTCTCTCTATCTCTGTCACACACAAAAAAACAACTTATGGACATATTAAAGATTCTCATTCCCAGCCCTGGCTGGTTGGTAGAGCATTAGCCCGGCAAGTGGATGTCCCAAGTTCGATTCCCAGTCAGGGCACACAGGAGAAGCGCCCATCTGCTTCTCTGCCCTTCCCCCTCTCCTTTTTTTCTATCTTTCCCTTCCCTTCTCCTCTTGCAGCCAAGGCTCCATTGGAGCAAAGTTGGCCCTGGAACTGAAGATGGCTCTGTGGCCTCTGCCTCAGGCGCTAGAATGGCTCCAGTTGCAATGGAGCGACAGCCCAGATGGGCAGAGCATCACTCCCTAGTGGGCATGCCAGGTGGATCCCTGCCAGGTGCATGCAGGAGTCTCTTTCTGCCTCCTCGCTTCTCACTTCAGAAAAATATTTTTTAAAAAAAGATTCTTGTTCCCACTTCAGCTGTTTTCACAGTTGGATGTTTACCTCTCACAAACAGAAAAAAAAAAAAGAAGAAGAAAAGGCTGTGCTTTATCAGGAGACAAGTGAAATTGAGGGACTGTTTCCTGGTAGAAGAGGAACCCCTGGGTAGGCACCCAATGGGCAGGATTTCTCTCGGGGAAAGCAGGGACCAGCCTGAAGTCAGTGTGGCCTCCTGTGTGGAACATCCCTGCAGGACACCCAAACTGAGGGATCTCCTCTCTTCCCTGAGCCTGGATAGGGGTTGCCTATCCAGCAGTCTGACTCAGCAGTCTGAGCCAGCAGGTGTGTGTTGTAAGGATGTCCTTTGGAGCAGGAAAGAGCCATGAGGTTTGTGTTTTATCCCAGCAAAGAGGGTTGTGTCTGTGTGATTCTGTGAATGTGTCTGTAGTTCTGGCTGTGTCTCTGTATCTCTGTGTCTGCGTGTGGCCAGGTGGAGCTTCCGTTCCTGTGAGGAAAAGCGAGCAAGATTCACCTAGTGACAGGCAGGCCCTCTGAGGGAAGCCCTGTGACCCTCTGCCTCCTGCGGCCTTCTGACCCCAGCCTGTCTGTGGGCCCTGCCCCAGTGAGATGTCACCATCTCTCTGGCTCCGTTTCCTCACTGCTGTGGAATTATCTTCCTAAATAAGAGAAATAAAGCACATGACCACCTGAAGACCGAGCCCCGACAGGTGCCTTGCTGGTGGCCTCTGCCAGCCTGGAACTCTGACTTAGACTTGAGTTTGCTTTTCAGTCTGTCTCTCCTCCAAGCTCTCATTACTGCCACTCCAATGGCAATGTCTAAAAATGCTGTCATGAAAATATTAGCCCACTTTGACCAAGGACACCAACTGCAGAGAGGTGTGTGAATATAGGGAAGCCTAGATGGGGGCTGAAACTCGGGCTACTTCAACTTCCCCAAGGGAGACGAGCAGACCTCTGAGATCCCGGTGACTCCACCTGGTGCCTTTACAATTTCCCAGGCTCTTCTTTCTTTCTCTCTCTTTCTTTCTTTCTTTCTTTCTTTCTTTCTTTCTTTCTTTCTTTCTTTCTTTCTTTTTCTTTCTTTCTTTCTCTCTCTCTCTCTCTCTCTCTTTCTCTCTTTCTCTCTTTCCCTCCCTCCCTCCCTCCTTTCTTTTTTCCTTTCTTTCCTTTTCCCTTCCTTTCTTCCTCCCTCCCCCTCCCTCCCCCTTCCTCCCTCTCTCCCCCCTCTCTCTTTCTCTTTCTTTCTTTCTTTCTTTCTTTCTTTCTTTCTTTCTTTCTTTCTTTCTTTCTTTCAGATAGTGAGACAAGACTCCCACATGCACCCCAACCAGGATCTACCTGTCAACCCCTGTCTGGCTCTGATACTCAAATCAACCAAGCCATTTTTAGTGCCTGAGGCTGATACTCAGAGCAACTGAGCTATCCTCAGCAACCGGGGCCACCGCTCAAACCATTTGAGCCACTGGCTGTGGAAGGGGAAGAGGGAGAGAAAGGGGAATGGGAGGGGAAGAGTAGCAGATGGTCACTTCTCATGTGTTCTTTGACTGGGATCAAACCCAGGATGTCTGTACACTGGGCTGACACTCGGTCCACTGAGCCAAGTGGTCAGGGCCCAAGCTTTCTTTGAGAACTTATATCAGGATAGTTCGAGTTTCACCAGGGAGGAAGGAACCTTGCTAGAAGTGCCGCATTTGTCTCTGTTTAGGAGCGGATTGTGTCTATTATCTCTCTTGGTTGTAGATCTGGGCAGCACAGGAATTACCAGCTTCAGCGGGAAACCTCAGCTGAAGGAAGTGAGTCAGAACCAGCCCCTCGTTCTCAGGCTCTGCCTGGTTACAGAAGGCAGACATGATGGGAGTGGCTCAGCTCTGAGGGGAGGGGCAGTGCCCAGAGCCGGTGGAATGGTGATGCTGTGGTTTTCTGCCTGCTAGCTCTGTCCTCCCCTTGCTTCTAGTGGCACAAGTGATAGTCCCTTTGTAAAAGAATTGAGGCCCGTAGGTGGCTGGTAAGAGTTTGGTGTTCTCCGATGAGTGACAGCTGGAGACACATGCTAGGACTTTGGAGCCTTAGTCAGGAACCCCGGGGGGCACAGGAGCTACCTTCTTCCAGGGCCTGAGCAGGTCCTCAGCCTGGAGCCCTGAGTCCTCATCCTTCCACACCCTCCTCCACCATGATTGGAATGACCCAGGAGCTTGGTACAGGTGCAAGTTTCCAGACCCCTACCCCAGTCCTCCTGAATCAAAATTTCTGAGGGCCCTAACCAAGAAACCATGTTTTTATGAGCTCTCTGGGTGGTGTTTTGTACAAAACGGTTTGCGAACCTCTGCCTGAGTCTAGCCCTTTGTATTGCTGGGTACAGAGCTGTCTCTCCCCAGCTGGTCCCAACCACTCAGAGCATCATGAGGAATTGGAGCAAATGCAGTGACTTTAGGACTCTGTCTGGGAGTGAGCCACCTGTCTTCTATTTCTGCCTTCCCTTTGTTTGCCTAGTGAGAGGAAGACACAAGACAGAAGCTCCGGCTGGGTCCCTTGGCCACACCTCACAATGGAGCGCCTCCCGTTGGGCAGACTTTCCCATGGGTGGCTCACTGGGATGGGGCCCAGCCTATCCGTGGCTGTCTTCCTCTGGGGACACAGTGCCTTCGGCCAGTCAGCAGAGGCCCGGGAAACAACCACCAACTACATTCCTTCCTCTGTGGACTCAACCCCTGTCGCTGTGCTATCTTCTCCCCACGTGAATAGCTGCAGGCACAGAGGGACCCAGGAGAGAATTTGCTGGGCTTTGGGTCAGGCAGAAGGAAACACACAGCCCAGGTGACCTTGTTCTTGGCATGTACCTGAGCTCAAAGGTGTCAGAGTGTCTGCACCTCCAGGATCTGTACAACTTTCAACCAGTCACCGCTCATGGAGCATTACTCTGAGCCCACAGGGGACTGAGCTCCTTACTGACAAGGTCCCTTTAGTTTCCTCAGGACCTCTGGTGAGCTGGCAGTAGTGTACCCATCTTGTGGGCGAGGAAACAGGTTAACGGAGTTTCCATTTTAAATGCACAAGGAGTAGAGTAACGAAACACTAATAAATGAATTTCAAATACTGGCCTCTCAGGTGGAGGAGGGGAAGGGGAAATGTTTGAAGGCTGGCTCAAATCATACTCAGGTGAGAAGGTCTGAGCTCTGGTGACCTGGGTTACCTTGGCAAGCACAAACTAGTCTCCGAGCCTCCCATCTGTAAAATGAGGATAATTGTATTTTTGCAGTTCACTTTATACAGGCAGTCCCCGGGTTATAAATGAGATGGGTTTGGTTCTTTAGGTTTACCTTAAGTTGAATTTGTATGTAAGTTGGAACAGGTACATTTACCTATACATGCAATTTAGACAGATGTTTGTCTTAACATAGTATTTATTTTTACTTTTCTGTGTATATAAATACTTAAACATCTTCAAATGCAACCTTAGATAATTCTGGATGATGCAGAAGATGGTGGACTTGTTGGAGGAATGGGACTGCTGTTAGAGAGTCAGGGTTTGATTCTGTTGCTGGAGTCAGTTTCTTGAAGTCGGCATCATGGAGGTTTGAATAGAGCCTTTCTCTCATCATAAATGACCCTGTAGCATCTCAGGCCTTCGGCAACTGTATGGCAAACCTCTCTATATCAGGATCTTGCTCCTCTAAGTTGGCCATTCCTGCTTCAAAGAGACAAAAAGCATCAGCTAACACTTTTGTAGAAAACTTTTTAGGTTCTGTAGTTTCTATTTATTTATTTTTAGAGAGGATAGAGAGACAGAGAGAAGGGGGAGGAGCTGGAAGCATCAACTCCCATATGTGCCTTGACCAGGCAAGCCCAGGGCTTTGAACCGGCAACCTCAGCGTTTCCGGGTTGACGCTTTACCCACTGTGCCACCAGAGGTCAGGTTCTGTAGTTTCTAGATCCCTGTTTTCTTCCCCAAATGCTCTCATCTGCTGCTCTAGTTCCATAAGGTCTTCATTGATTAGTTCTTTGCCATGGGAGTAGAGTAACTCTATGATATCATTTTCACTGATGTCCAGCTGCAGTTGATGACCAGTAGCCTTTATGGTACTCCTTTTGTAAGTATGAGTTGTACGTAAGTCTGATGTTTGTAACTCAGTGACTTACTGTATAACATTAGATCAAGTAAAAATGTCTATGGAACGTCCTTTGTTTCTTTTTTTTTCTTAAGTGAGAAGCAGGGTGAGAGAGGGACAGACTCCTGGATGTGATTCAACTGGGATCCACCCGGCATGCCCACTAGGGGACGATGCTCTGCCCACCTGGAGCCATTGCTTCGTTGCTCAGCAGCCGAGCTATTTCAGTGCCTGAGGCGAGGCCATGGAGCCATTCTCAGCACCCAGGGCCAACTTGCTCCAATCGAGCCATGGCTGCAAGAGAGAGAGAGAAAGAAAAAAAAGAGAGAAGGGAGAATGGGAGGGGTGGAGAAGCAGATGGTTGCTTCTCCTGTGTGCCCTGACTGGGAATTGAACCCAGGACATCCACACACAGGGCCAACTCTCTACTGTTGAGCCAATGCTCTACCGCTGAGCCAACTGGCCAGGGCCTGGAATGTCCTTTGTAAGCTGTAAAGCGTGGTCCACCAATAAGAGCAATCCTCTGCTCAATTAGACATTCTGTCCCAAAGAAAAACATAGTGTATAAAGAAGAGGCATGAAGAGGGTGGAGTGCAAAAGCACAGATAGCCCTGGATGTGGGTCTTAGCTCTGGCACTCCACAGCTAATGATTTTAAGTAACCTTTGAGCCTTAGTTTTCTTATCTGTAAAATGGAGCTTGTTAACCTAAAAATAAAATGCTTTTCAAAGCGAGAGACAAGTATTTATTTGAGATCTGAGAATAGCTAGTGTGGAAACATTGATTCATGGAAAAAGCTCAAATAATATTTTGACTGAGACAAAGGCAAAGGGTATTTATGAAAAAGGTAAGGGGTATACAGTGGCACCTTGAGATACAAACAGACCAACATATGAATTTTTTAAGATAGGAGCTGCGACTTGGTCCGTATTTTTGTTCAAGATCCGTCCGAAATTCCGAAATATGAATTGTGATTCAGGAAGCTGCCGCTAGTTGGCAGTTTGGCACACGGGTCCAGTATCGGCAGTTTGATATATATAGGCTGACTGACTTACAAGCTCGGTTACAGAACGAATTAATTTCGTATCTCAAGGTACCACTGTAATTATATCAATAGAAGGGAGGCATTTCTATTGGTGGGGATAAGCTAACACAATGATGCTGATTCTAATCAATGTTTTTAATTTTCAGTCTGGTAGTTATCTGTCCAGTCGTTATATAACATCTGCTTTCTTGTTATCTTTGCAGGCAGTTCTTTTTGGACATAATGTTGCCCTAGGCCCCCAGACCAACAGAGATTTTGCCCTATTTTAACATTGCAAAGGTTTGAGGTATAAGATGTGAAAGGTCATTCCTCTGGGACAGCAGCTCTGGCTCCATCTATTATTATTTTTTATAACCTAATAAGAGATTAAGAGGAGTATTAATGATGTGAGATAACATAAAATCAAACATGAAAATAGGATTGGGAAAAGATACAACTGGGCAACTTTGAAACAAAGCTGGAGTAACAATTTTCATATTAGACAATATAGAATATAACTCAAATATCTCATAAAGACAAAGGTGTTAAATTCTCATAAGAGTATCCATGATTAAGAGGATATAATAATCATGGTCATATATGTACCACATAATATAAACTTGAAATATAAACCAACAACTGACAGACTGCAGGGAGAAGGAGATAAAGCAATGGTTGGGTGTGAAAGTTTTAATACATTTCTCTCCGAGAATGAAAAATCAAAGAGAGAAAGAGTAAGCAAGGATAAAGGATATTAAAAGGACATGATTAATATCTTTATCATACATGGAATAGTCATAGAAACTAATCATGTACTAAGCCACAAAGGCATTATCAATATTTTCCAACGAATTGTCATCCTACAGACTATTCAGAGCACACAAAGACATGAAATTAGAAACATAGATAGCTGTAGAAATCTCACACGTCTAGATATTTTAAAACATTACTACTGAAAAAAACCATTGTTTAAGAGGAAGTCATAATGGGAATTATAAAAGAAAGAGAGTAATAATGAAAACACTATGTCAAAATTGTAGGGTAATTTATAACAAATTATTCAACTCTAAGATTCATAGAGTTCAACTCTAAGAACAAAAAAACCCAACAGATTTAAAATTACAGTTCACATTTAATATTATTTTGTATTTCAGGAGTACAACACAGTGGTCAGACAAGCATACACTTCACAGAGTAAGAGCAGCAGATTTAGAGCAAAGAAGTAAGGAAGGAAATAAAAATAGAAATTTTAAAATAAAGGAAAAGGAGACTGAATATTATTAACAAAAGTTAATTTTCTGAAAAAATACCATAGGCAAAATTTTTGTAGAAGTTTGATTATGAAAAAATAGAAAAGATAAAAATAAAATGTAGAATGAAGAAAATATATAACATATAGAATAATAAAATATAAACAAGTGTATATCAATATATTTGAGCATTGGCTTGGAGTATGGACATCCCGAATTTGATTCCTAGTCAGGGCATATAGGAGAAGCAATCATCTGCTTCTCCCTCCCCTTCTCTCCCTCTCTACCTTTTCCCCTCTTGAAGCCAGTGGCTCGAATGGTTCAAGCATGGTCCCAGGCAGAGGATAGCTCTGTTGGAGTACTTCAGCCTCAGGTGCTAAAAATAGCTCAGTGCTTGAGCATTGGCTGAAGATAGGGTTGCCCAGTTGATCCCGGTTGGGGTGCATGCAGGATTCTGTCTATTTCCTCTCATCTAAAAAATAAACAAACAAACAAACATTTGAAAATATAGATGAAATACCTTTCTAGAAAAACAGAGCCCTGGCCGGTTGGCTCAGCGGTAGAGCGTCGGCCTAGCGTGCGGAGGACCCGGGTTCGATTCCCGGCCAGGGCACACAGGAGAAGCGCCCATTTGCTTCTCCACCCCTCCGCCGCGCTTTCCTCTCTGTCTCTCTCTTCCCCTCCCGCAGCCAAGGCTCCATTGGAGCAAAGATGGCCCGGGCGCTGGGGATGGCTCTGTGGCCTCTGCCTCAGGCGCTAGAGTGGCTCTGGTCGCAACATGGCGACACCCAGGATGGGCAGAGCATTGCCCCCTGGTGGGCAGAGCTTCGCCCCTGGTGGGCGTGCCGGGTGGATCCCGGTCGGGCGCATGTGGGAGTCTGTCTGACTGTCTCTCCCTGTTTCCAGCTTCAGAAAAATGAAAAAAAAAAAAAAAAAAAAAAAAAAAAAAAAAAAGAAAAACAGAAATGCCAAAATTACCACAGTAAGTGATAAGGAGACCTCAAATATACCACTAACCACTAACAAGAAAAATGGTAATTTGCCACCCCCAAAAGCCTCAGGCTAAGATGGTTTTATAGGGAAGTAGCCTAAACTTCATGAGTCAGATAGTTTCTATATTTACAAGTTTCAGAAAAGAGAAGGATAAGGAAAGCTGCCTCAGGCATTTTTAAATTCACTGTAAAACCTTTACTCCAAAACCAGATGGGAACTGTACAAGATCAAAAATTGCAGGTTTCACTTTGAATCATGAGTATGTAAAACCTAAATGAAATATTGATGCCAAGCTGGCTAAATATATTACAAAAAGAAACTTGAGATGGTTCTGCTTTAGAAAGAGGCACCAGTTAAGTTGACCACATTAGTGGACGAAAGGGAAAAAATGATTATCTCAATAGACAGAAGAAAATATTGCATAGAGTTCAATACCTGTTTGTATTGAAAGCTCTTAAAAACTTAGGAGTTGAGAAAAACTTCCTGATTCTGATAGAGGCTGTCCTCTAAAAATCTACAGTAAGAGTCATGCTTAATTGAGAGACTTCCCTTCGGGGTCAGCCATGGGACAGGCGCTCACCATCACCACTGCTGCCTGTTGTAAGCCTAGAGGTCCTGAAGCCACACAAGAGAAACAGTAAGAATAAGGGCTGAGAGCAAAAGATAAAATTGTTATTCGACAATTATAAATGTGTGAAACCTCTGAGAATCAACGAATGACTAGAACTAGTAACATTCCAACCCAGTTGCCCAGAAAATGACATTTCTAATAACCACAGAACCCACAAAGTAATCTAACAAGAAATGTACAGGACTTTAATACAAAGCAGCTTATGATCCTCTGTGAATTCAGGCAAATATGAAGGAACTAAGGGAAATACACTGTTCGTAGATGCAAAAAACTTAATAGTGTAAAGATGTCAGTTCTCCCTCAAATTAATCTATGAATTCAAAAATAGAGCAATCAGAAATCCCAGGAGGGTTTTTATTTGTTTGTTTGTTTTTTTCTTTTTTGTATTTTTCTGAAGCTGGAAACGGGGAGGCAGTCAGACAGACTCCCACATGCTCCCGACTGGGATCCGCCCGGCACGCCCACCAGGGGGCGATGCTCTGCCCATCTAGGGTGTTGCTCTGTCATGACCAGAGTCATTCTAGCACCTGAGGCAGAGGCCATGGAGCCATCCTCAGCGCCCGGGCCATCTTTTGCTCCAATGGAGCCTTGGCTGAGGGAGGGGAAGAGAGAGACAAAGAGGAAGGAGAGGGGGAGGGGTGGAGAAGCAGATGGGCACTTCTCCTGTGTGCCCTGGCCGGAAATTGAACCCGGGACTCCTGCATGCCAGGCCGACGCTCCACCACTGAGCCAACCGGCCAGGGCAGGGTGTTTTTTTTAAAGAATGACAAGATGATTCTAAGATTCATACGGAAGTATAAATACCTACTATTTTCTAAATCAACCTGAAGGAGAAATGCAACAAGGGGATTCATCTTACCCCAGGTAATATCGCAAAGCCAGAGAGATGAAAACAAAAGGTACCTGCACAGGCGCACACCATGAGGCTCAGAAGCACACGAAAGTGCACACGGGAAGCTGATTTACGAGACAAGTAGCCTCGCAAGTGAGGAGAAAAGATGGATGACTTTCTTTTTTTAGTATGTGATATTAGAAAATTACCTTAGAGTGTGGAGAGAAATGAAATTATAAACCTATTTCACCTACTATTAAAAAATTCCAGACAGATTGTCAACCTAAATGCAATAGCTAAAATATAAAGCCAGTAAAAGACATAGAATAACTGGGAATTTGGAGTAGGGAAAGATCCAGAAAAGGCCGATGATAATGGAAAAATGGACTAATTTGTCTCTGTCCGACTGAACGTTGGATACAAGGAGTTGCTCCATAAATGTTAGTCTCTCTTAACTTCATTCCCTGGTCCAGAACCTGTTCAGGGATGCAAAGAAGGTGGCCCAGTTCTGGTGTCGGCTCCCTGTGGCAGGTGCTGAGAGACCATGGCTGGGACTTCAGAGTACCTGAGACAGAATGGGGTGAGCTGATGGTCTCTTATTTTCTTGGTCTAAATTTCTGCTCTCTCCAGGAGTTTAGGCTCCCTTTCTGGAGGAATCTCTTAGCAAGAAGCCTCAAATAGGCCCTGGCTGGTTGGCTCAGTGGTAGAGCGTCAGCCTGGCGTGCGGGAGTCCCGGGTTCGATTCCTGGCCAGGGCACACAGGGAAAGCGCCCATCTGCTTCTCCACCCCTCCCCCTCTTCTTCCTCTCTGTTACCCCGCCCCCCCTGCAGCCAAGGCTCCATTGGAGCAAAGTTGGCCCGAGCGCTGAGGATGGCTCCATGGCCTCTGCCTCAGGCACTAGAATGGCTCTGGTCGCAACAGAGCGACGCCCCAGATGGGCAGAGCATCGCCCCCTGGTGGTCGTGCCGGGTGGAAACCGGCCGAGTGCATGCAGGAGTCTGTCTGACTGCCTCCCCGTTTCCAACTTCAGAAAAATACAAAAAAATAAAAAAATAAAAAAAAAATAAGCCTCAAATACAGTCATGGATGGCCTAGAGATGCCATGCAAACTTAATCAGTACGGGCCCTGGGCATTCTGTTGTTGACCCCATCAGGGTAAGTCTGGATCACTCTAAAGCAAGATGGGCTGGCCATTGACACCCCCACCACCCGACTGAACTCCAGAATCATGCCAGGAGCTTGTTAAAATAAAACGGAAGGCCCCACCCTGATGCACTCTGACTCAGTAGGTGTGGACAGCTCAGGAATCTTTGTATGACTAGCTCCCATGTGTGGCCAGGGCTAGACCCGCCAACTAGGACTACCTTCCCAAGGTCCAGTAGATCAGAACTTCTCAGGTCCCATGGGTGTAGAGCTACCTGGGGAGGAAGGGGTAAGCATATGCTTGCCCTGGGGCAGTGGTTAGGATGGGAGGAGAATAAGGGGTCCAGCCAGAAGGTGCCAGTGAGAGCCCAGCTGTGACCAAACTGTCTTCTTTGATGACCCTTCAGTCTGCCCACCTTGGTTCTGATCCTGCACTGGAATAGTCTGTGAATTGCCTGGTCCCTTCACCGGCCTGGGAGCTCTTTGAGGTCAAGAACCTTGCATTCATTCCACAAGTATTTATGAAGACATTCATATGCCAGGGACAGGCCCTCAGAGAGATCAAGGCTGAGTCAGCCCACTAGTGCTTCCAGTCCAGTCAAGAGGCAGGCAGTAAGACCAAGCAGCTCTAAGAAGGCGTGTAAAAGGCTGCAATGGAGAATCAGCAGACACACAATAGGGACACCCATCCACTACTTGAGAGATCTGGAAAGGCTGCTTGGAAGAAGTGGAGTCTGAGATGGTGATGAATGAAGCAATCAAAGAGTAGGAGGGGAGTGTGTTCAGACCCACAGAAGGGTGTGTGCAGGCCTCTGCTGGAAGCAGGAAAGGTCAAGGTGACTGCAATGAAAGATGGGGGGCGTGTTCTGGGGGATGAGGCCATGGAATGGGCTAGGCCCAGTGCTGGGCCCAAAGTCAGCAGTGTTTACTGTAGTGCGGGGCCACCTGCTGGGGGCAGTGGAAAGGGTTCCGCCCTCCCCCTTCCAGACCCCCAGCCTGGGACCTGCCTCAGGGCAGCTGCAGGGAATGTGTGGTGAACCCTCTGATTTTCCCCAGTGGGGCTGGTGGGCCTGACCCCAGCTCCTGCCCACTTTCCGTCATTCCCCTCTGTCCCTGCGGGCTCGGCCAGCACTCCCTCTGGGAACCAGGCCATGTTCCTTCAGCACCTCAGGACATTAGATACTCTTCAAGGTTAGTATGAACCACTGCCTGGAGCTGAGGAAACTGAGGCTGAGAAAATGGCCTGATGTCCTGGGAATCTCAGAAGCGCTGGGCATCTCTGACCTCTCAAACTGTTAAAAACTGTGTCCAAGAGAATCCTTTTTTTTTTTAAAGATTTTATTTATTGATTTTCAGAGAGAGGAGAGAGAGAAAGAAGGGGGAGGTGGGAGCAGAAAACATCAATTTGTAGTTGCTTTTCGCATAGGCCTTGAACCAGCAACCTCAGTGTTCCAGGTTGATGCTTTATCCACTGCGCCACCACAGGTCAGGTGAAGAGAATTCAATTGCTCTGTCCCTCCTTTGGGAATGGCCCTCTCCTGGGCAAGTGGTCTCAGCCAGGGTGTGAGTTTGGGGCTTGGTGGGTGTGCACTGGGTGTGTGAGCTCCATGAGTGCCTCTTCTCAGTCCCTGGACAGTGAGCCTCGAGCCTCCAGCTAGGAAGGGCAAGCCCTTTCTCCACCTGGGAAGTCACAGGCCCATGGTGAATCTGATCTGGAGCTGGCATCATGCTCAAGGGACTTGGGGCATGGCGACAGTGATGGCCACTGCTGCTATTTTATTGGTTCGTGTTCTGTGCCGGCCACCCTGTATACTCTTTGTCCTCTGTCCCTCTCAAAATCCCTGGGTGGGGGAGACGAGAGGTTCAGCAGATACGTTTGAAGACAGAGACTCTAAGGAGGATATTGCACTCCCTCAAATCATGCCATGCAAAGATTAGCCAGCAGGATTTTCACTTCATCTTGGGGACCGCCCCTCTCCCAAGGATGTGGCAGGACTCACCCAACAGGCACCTGGAAGAAGCTCTGCTACAGGACTTGGCCTGAGGGCCCTCCCTGCTGGGGAAGGGGCAGGTTTGTGGGGGCTCCTGGGAGCTGAGGAGGGTCTCCCCTCAGCAGCCCACTCCCCAGTTGCCAATGTAAACAACACAATGCCCTTTTTGGCTTTTCAGATTGACAGCAGTTAACTTGAGTGAGTCAGCACAACCACAACATTCGTTAAGTGAAAAAAAGCATTGTGACCTCAAATTTCTGTAAACACACACGTGCACACACACACCAACTACACATATTTGGTTCGGAAAAGACTGAAAAGAAATGTATTAACCTGCTAATAACCAGTTATCACTGGGTGGCATTCTCTGATAAAATATTTTCCCTTTTGCTTAGCTACATTTTCTAATTTTGCTACTCAGTATTGCTTGTGCCATTAAAAGAAATAAAGGGAGGAAAAGTAAAAGGAATGAAGGGGACAGAACTTGCCAGGAGTGAACTGGGTGTTGCCCTGGGGAGGCTCACACCGGGCTCCCAGCGTGCCCACCGGGAAGGCAGCCTATTTGCATATGTGAAGGAGAGGATTCCCGCCTGCGGGCTGGGGGGTGGGGAGGGGGAGATGTCTCCCCAGAGCTGTGCACGAGGGCATCCCAAGCCAGAGCTGGTGCCGCCCCCCATGTCCCGGTCACAGCCATGTGTGGGTGCTGTCTGGTTGTGTGCAGCCTGTCCCACTGGACGTCGCTGGCCAGGTGCCTGGGGCTGTTCTGCGCCAGGAGTGGGAACCTCCCCGCAGCACGGCCTGGCTTCCGCTGGCAGCCGGTCTGGTTCCCGGAAGCAAGTGGGTCTCAAGACTAACTTCCTCTCGGGGCTTCTGTTTCCTAGATCCACTTCCCGGATGTGGAGCGGGTGGAGTGGGCCAACAAGGTAAGGCCTGTACGCTGTGGGACTCGCCTCACCCAGCCTGGTTCCCCCTTGCTGCCCTCTGCTGACTCACCTGCGGGGGATGGGGGGTAGCATGTGGACAAGGACCCTTGCTGCCCCGTGGGTGGTGGCCTTCTGCCTGCCTCTCCCCTTAGCCCCTACCACCCTCCCAATTCTTATCACCAGACAATGACTTTCTCTTCCTTGGAAAACCATTTTTTAAACTGTGCAGTTAATGCGTGGACACAGCAGAAAAGTTAGAAAATACAGAGACCAGAGAGGAAAGTGCAGCTTCCAGTGGCCCCCCAGGCGCAGAGTAACGCCTCCTCAGGAGGGACAGGGGGCTGAGTCCGTAAGTGCCTCTGGCGTTGGTCTGGTTCCCAGGCCAGATCCACCAGCACTGGCTGGGCAACCTTGGGCAGGTTGCCTAACATCTCAGAGCTGGGTCCCTCCTCTGCACAGTGGGAATAATGACGGTCCGTGGGTGCTGGGACAGCTGTCATCACTGGCCTGGCTGCTGTTAGATCACACAGGGGAGCTCCCTGTGGGCTCTGCTACCAGATGCCCCCAGGCTGGGCTCTGAGACTAATAGGTCTGCACTTCCCACCCCCAGTACAGTGAGAAATCAGTCTGGTTCCTGCCTGGTCTGCCCAAACCTGCCCCTAAATGTGAAGGCTCATGCAGCCCCCCATAAGTCCCCTGACTTTATTTAATACAAACCTTGCCTCTGTTCTAGAAAGAGGTCTTAGCCCAGAGCAGGAATGACTTAGGTTAGATCTAATAAGGACTTCCTGATGGTTTTTGATCTAAGGTTGTTATTCTCATGTTATACCAAATGTCATTGCCGAAGGATCAAAAACTGTTCTCAGCCTTTGGGTAAAATTTGGAGGGTGTATATTTAGTTTGCTGCTTTAGGAGGAGTGGACAGAATTCTGCAGGTTAAAAAAGAAGAAGAATTCTATGGGTTAATGCAGGCCCAGGCCTCTGGGCAGACTTCTGCTGTGCCCCCAGCGTCCCGTTCCTCTGTGTGTGCTAGTTCACAGGTGCCACAGGCATCATACCTTTCTTGTTCCAACACCCAGAGACCCATGGAATAAGGCTCCCAGATGAGCAAACAGTTGTGTAGATGAACCACACACTAGGGGCACCAAATATACTGCTCACAAAAATGAGGGCATGTTTTATCGCTTCATATTCATTTTGAAATACCCCCTCTTTTTTGTGAACAGTATATATCCCAAAGAGCTTAGTACTCAAGAGGCACCTGGTAAATAACAAAGCAGCGAGGCAGGAAGATGGGGCTAGCCCCTAGAGGCCACTGAGGGAGAGGGGGACAAACCCCATGCCTCCAGACGCCTCTGATCACAGGTTTGGAAAGGGGAAGATACATCTTTAAAATGAGGCCCAAGTCTGAGGGAAGAGGAAGAAACCTTTGCCCCAAACAGAGCTTATCGGCTGGCTAGCTTCCCTCTGCACCCCCTTCTGATCACCATCTCTGCCACCCTTCCTGTCCCCGGGCCCTGCATGTGGGGCC
This sequence comes from Saccopteryx bilineata, assembly GCF_036850765.1. Classification (NCBI taxonomy): domain Eukaryota; kingdom Metazoa; phylum Chordata; class Mammalia; order Chiroptera; family Emballonuridae; genus Saccopteryx; species Saccopteryx bilineata. The sequence continues at coordinate 44,021,322 of NC_089499.1, read as the reverse complement.
CAGACCAGCGCCGAGAATCATTCTACCATAGGAATCTGCTATAGAAGGCAGCCTTTTCTGATTGCTAGAAAAAAACTAAATCCGCAGGAAACAGTTGAAATTTCTCTTCTGTGATTCTTTTCTTTTCTTTTTTTTTTTTTTGGTATTTTTCTGAAGCTGGAAACGGGGAGGCAGTCAGACAGACTCCCGCATGCGCCCGACCGGAATCCACGCGGCACGTCCACCAGGGAGCGATGCTCTGCCCATCTGGGGTGTCGCTCTGTCGCGACCAGAGCCACTCTAGTGCCTGGGGCAGAGGCCACAGAGCCATCCTCAGTGCCCGGGCCATCCCTTGCTCCAATGGAGCCTCGGCTGTGGGAGGGGAAGAGAGAGACAGAGAGGAAGGAGAGGGGGAGCGGTGGAGAAGCAGATGGGCGCTTCTCCTGTGTGCCCTGGCCGAGAATCGAACCCGGGACTTCCGCACGCCAGGCCGACGCTCTACCACTGAGCGAACTGGCCAGGGCCCGTGATTATTTTCTTAAACCTCTAAGTCAGCTGCTACTTATTTATCCCACAGTGAAGATTCAGATAATTTAGGTTTTAGCACTGAACTAAAGGGAGTCATGATACTAGGTTTAGTGAATGACTAGTTCATGGTGATTTACAAAACAGCACCAGATCTTAGGGGTCGGCTGCCTGCACCAGAATGACAACCACAGCTGTAGGTGCCTGATGTGTAACCGACAGACGGACGGATAGGTGGGCACACGAGTGGGCAGGCGTGCAGAGTAAGGATTCCATGGCCCTTATGTGCATATATTTAAACTAGATTTTTAAAATATAAAATGTTCATATTAAATTTTTGAATTGAGATTTCAAGTTAAATTTTCAACAAAGGTTGTGATGAGACCCGAGGTGGGCATGCTCCGAGGCCCAGAAGCTTCAGACAGACGTGGGTGGGGGTGGGGGGTACAGACCTGCTCACCAGAGGCCTCTGCCCGTCCTCAGATCATCTCCCAGATCTGGCCCTACCTCAGCATTATTATGGAAAACAAGTTCCGGGAGAAACTCGAGCCCAAGATCCGGGAGAAGAGCGTCCACTTGAGGACCTTCACCTTCACCAAGCTCTACTTTGGACAGAAGGTCAGTGTCGTCTCGGGAAGAGCAGCCTCACCTGCTGTGCGGCCTTTTCTCTGTCCCCGGCCCCAGCCCCTGGTCGCTTGGCTGACTGAAAAGATTCCACGGGACTTCACAGCGGGCTGGGCCCCCAACTGCCTTCCCGGCCCCTGGTCCTCGGCCTGGACCCTGGTCCCATACCACCATCGCTGCAGGCTCTGTGGAGAGCCCACTCAGAACACAGAGGAGGGCTGGGAAACAATTCCAAGTGACTTAGGCCAAAGTTTGAAAAGCTGCCAGGCAGGGTGGAAGCCAGCCAGATACAAATGTACGTGTCACGCTTGCTACCCTCGGGCATCAGCTGGGGGAACACCCCCTCACGGAGTGAGAGAGAGCTCCATGCAGTATATTTCTCTACTAACCTATTGATTCTGGCTCGGTGTCACCGGCCCACACTTGTTCTGTGAAGATAGTAGGTGACCCATCATATCTGTATCCCAGGCCACTCTTGGCATTCCACACTTAGGTCCCAAAGTGCCCCCTTGATATGAGTCTTACATTGATCATCTGAAAATGCATCCCTCAGGCAGAGAACTGCCATGATGTCCATCGCCCTGTAAGCCCGAGGCGTTGGCCTCTGGTCTGCTCTGGAATAAGCAGGTGTCCGAGAGCAGGCTAGTCTGCTGACCCTGGCTCTGAACCGTCAGCCTCCCCAGTGCGGGGTGGATCAGGCTCGCCTGAGCCCTGGAGATGCTGGTTCATGACCCTTAGACTGTGCCAGCACTGGTCTGTCCCAGCGTCTGCCAGGTCATTTGTTCATTCCCTGCTTGACTCACATGTGAGCATGGCTGTGAGCGAGGCCCTGCAGACACAGATGACTGGGGCTCTGCTTGTGCCTTCAGGAAGGTCGCTGTCCTGTTGTGAAGCTGGCTGCATATACAGGTGGATGACCACACAGCAGGGTACGCACAGTGGTGGAGGAATACCTGAATTCAGGAGTGGAGGGGCTGTGGTAGTTAGGGAAGGCGTCCTGGAGGGGGCGATAGTAGAGTTGGTATTTGAAGAATTCGGCCAGGCATCCTGCAGTCTGCTGTTTACAGCAGAGCCTGCTCAGCCAGGCTGGTATTGGGTGGTGCCCGTGGGATGTGGCACTGCTGGGAAGTGGTCCCTCGCCAGCAGCAGAGGCAGGCCCTGATCCTGAGGGATGATTTTCATCACATCAGGAAAACTTGGCCTGGGATCGCAGGCTGACTAGATACTGCAGCCCTGCAGGAGATACCTGACTCCTGGAATTCAAACCCCTTCCTGCCCTGCCTCCTACCCTACTTACGGTCTCCCTTACTCCTCTCCATTGTGGGGGTCACAGAGGACTCCTCACTGGCCTTCCTGGGCTTGGCCAGGACCCAGTGCTCTCACCACATCCATTTTCCTCCATGCCCATGAGTGTTTACAGCTCCCTCGGATTCCTGTGTCCACGCCCAAATCCCCTCTGTGCTGTGATCACTTTGGGCCAGTGACATAACCCCTCTGAGCTTGTCTCCTCTGTAAAAGGAAAGGCCCCACTTCTAAGGGTGGTAGTGAGACGTGACTCAGAGCCTCTCTGCATGTCTGTGTGAGCAGCAGTGCTAGATAGGACGCCTGGCCCAGAAAGCCAGTGGAGGCCAATTTTCAGCCTTGAGCCCCTCGCCTAGCCATGAGCCCTGGGCTAGGACTGCCCTGCTGGCACAGAGCAGATGCGAAGGATGGCTCTCCTTCCTCTCTGTGGTGGGCTCCCCAGGTGGGCAGCCTGTCCCAGGACTGATCTCCGCAGATGGCGTCTTGGGGCTGCCTGAGCTCTCACAGGTGCCCACAAACCGACCCCAGCTGGGGAGCAGCAGGCTCCAGGCTGTTGGAAGTCAGTTACAGTCCACCCCTCTCCACGCAGGCTTCCCCTGGCTGTTCTGGGTCTTTAACATCAAGGCCCTGGAGGCCAGGGTAGAGCCAGGTGCTATGGTCCTGAAGCTTCTACAATTCTGGGAATCCACCTTAGGATAAAGAATGTAAAATTTAAAATTAGCACAAAAATGAATATTAAATGTGAAAATGAAAATAAATAACAGCAATTTATACATTTAACATATCACACATATAAAAAATTCTGGCCTGACCAGGTACAGGGGTCCCCAAACTTTACACAGGGGGCCAGTTCACTGTCCCTCAGACTGTTGGAGGGCCACCACATACAGTGCTCCTCTCACTGACCACCAATGAAAGAGGTGCCCCTTCCGGAAGTGCGTGGGGGCCGGATATATGGCCTCAGGGGGCAGCATGCAGCCCGAAGGCCCATAGTTTGGGGACGCCTGATAGTGGCTCAGTAGATAGTGTTAGGCTAGTCAAAGGAGGGACGCATAGGCCTGATGAGTGTTACAAGAAGTTTATTTATGCACCCGCAGAACAGACGGGCTGAGCCCCTAGTGGCATCGGCTGAGAGCTGCAGGAAGGGGGTGGCTGATACAGGGGTGGCTGCAGGCATTTGCTGGCAGGGGGTTGGGTGTACTTGGACATGCCCAGATTAGCATATCCTGGTTTGTGGCCTTGGTTACAGACTGTCTCCCTTTCCCAACCCTCAGGTCCCTCATGATGGCCTTGTCCCAAGGACATTTTCCAGAACCTTTCCAGGGTGGGGGGAGTTGCTTAAGGGGTGGAGGGGGGGTTGGGTGAGGGAGATGCTTAATTTAGAAGTTGCCCTAGTGGAAGGTTGGGTAATGGCACAGAGCAGGGGTCCCCAAACTACAGCCCGCAGGCCACATGCGGCCCCCTGAGGCCATTTATCCAAGCCCCTGCCACACTTCTGGAAGGGGCACCTCTTTCATTGGTGGTCAAAGCGTGGCTTCGCTCACGTACAGTACTACTTCCGGTGATGCAGGACACACGCCTCATGGTTCCGGAAGCACGTCATATCACTTGTTATAGCTAGCAGTGACAAATATGGAACCGGACATCGACCATCTCATTAGCCAAAAGCAGGCTCATAGTTCCCATTGAAATACTGGTCAGTTTGTTGATTTAAATTTACTTGTTCTTTATTTTAAATATTGTATTTGTTCCTGTTTTGGTTTTTTTACTTTAAAATAAGATATGTGCAGTGTGCATAGGGATTTGTTCATAGTTTTTTTTTTATAGTCCGGCTCTCCAACAGTCTGAGGGACAGTGAACTGGCCCCCTGTGTAAAAAGTTTGGAGACTGCTGGGATAGAGCGTCGGACTGGGATGTGAAGGACCCAGGTTCGAGACCCCGAGGTCGCCAGCTTGAGTGTGGGCTCATCTGGCTTGAGCAAAGCTCACCAGCTTGGACCCAAGGTCGCTGGCTCGAGCAAGGGGTTACTCGGTCTGCTGAAGCCCCACGGTCAAGGCACATATGAGAGAGCAGTCATTGAGTAACTAACATGTCGCAACGAAAAACTAATGATTGATGCTTCTCATCTCTCTCCGTTCCTTTCTGTCTGTCCCTATCTGTCCCTCTCTCTGACTCTCTCTCTGTCCCTGTAAAATAAATAAATAAATAAATAAATAAAGGGGCTCTGGATTTAAAGGAGCCCTGAACCCAAACCTAACAGAGCACTGACCTGGGATGCTGAGGACCCAGGTTTGAAACCCTGAGGTAACCAGCTTGAACTTGGGGTTGTTGGCTTGTGTGTGGGATCATAGACATGACTTCATGGTTGCTGGCTTGAGTCCAGAGGCCACTGGCTTGAGCCCAGAGTTTTCGGGCTTACGCTCAAGGTGACGGCTCAAGCAAGGGGTTACTGGCTCAGCTGAAGCCCCCGGTCAAGGAACGTATGGGAAGCGATCAATGAACAACTAAGGTGCCGCAACTACAAGCTGATGCTTCTCACCTGTCTCCCTTCTTGTCTGTCTCTATGTCTCGCTAAAACAAAACAAAAAAACACACACCACTCTGAAAAAACTACATAATAATTTCAATTAATTGCTCAAAGTGTTTCTATAAATACTTTTTCTGTAGTTTTGGCTCTGTAGTGTTTGATAACCTTTTCATGTGACAATGCATATGTAAACATCACTTTCTTTGGGGAGAATAGAAGAATAATGGAATCTTTCCTCTAGTATGGTTGATTGAATTTTTTTTCTTTAGTATTTTATTATGAACAATTTCAAAACCAAGAAAAACTGAGAGAATTAGGCATGGACCATCTGGATTGTACAAGTGGTTAACCTTTTGCTATATTTGCTTTAGTACATATCCATGCCTTTAGCCATCATCATCTTTTTTTAAAGGCATTTCAAACTAAATTCCAGACATTAGTGAGTTTCACCCCTAAGAGCTTCAGCATGTATATTGCTTAATCAAATTCAAATGAAATTTATTTTTTATTCTGTCTAAATAATAACCACGCTCTACTCCGGTGCCACCTGAAAGGAGGAGAGTCTGGGTGCCGGGTGGGGGCGGAGAAAATTATCCAGGAGCTCAGCCCAGAGGCTGGGGACTGTGGTCCTGGCGTGGTGCCCTTGAATTCCTACAGTCAGATCACAGCTGGGGACCCCACCCTCTTCCTTTGCCTTTAGGGGGCCAGCTCCTACTCATCTGCCAGAACCATTTAAATGCCACCTCCTCCAGGAAGCCTTCATTAACCTCTGCCCACCCCAGGCTGGGTTGGGGGGTCCTCCTGTGGTCCCCAGATGCCCATGTGATGGTACAGGCTGCACCGCATCACGCCCCTCCCACTGTCTCTTCGGAGGCGCTTGAGCCTCAGGCAGGCTCGGCCACTGTGCCCTTGCTTCTCCCCAGGCCAGTGCCCGATGCAGAGTGGGTGCTTAGTAAATATCTATAGTAGGAGAGAGAGAAAAGGGTGCATATACTAGGGAGAGAAGTATGATGGTGACAAAGGTGGACACCGGCCATAAGGTGGGTTTCTGGGTTTGTGCCTCACCCCAGGAATATAGTGGTCATGTGGGGTGTAGTGATCAGAACCCAGTGCTGGGAGGGGGCAGCAGCTGTCCCAGCTGCCAGACCTCTGCTGACCTAGAGACCGGGCATCTCTTCCAGTGCCCCAGGATCAACGGTGTCAAGGCACACACCAGCAAGCACAATCGGAGACAGGTGGTCCTGGACCTGCAGATATGGTGAGCCCCGGTGCCTGGGGGCCAGGTGTGGGGGCCAGGGGCACACTCTGGGGGAACAGCCACTTTGAAGATGAAGTAGCATATATTCACTCTAGTTTGGGGTATGAGAGCTACTCAGAACACATATATCCCCACCTGCCATGGACTGGAGCACAGCTGCCCTGCTTGGGATGGGAAGAGTGTTGGGAGAATGGATGGTCCCCGGGAGCCACTGTCGTCCGACCCCTCAGCCAGGCTTTTCCCATCAGACCAGGCACTGGGCATGCTCTATACCAAGGCCCAGGCAGCAGAGCTTTCCTAGAGGCCAGGACCAGGTCACCTGGAGGGTCAGACCAGCTGCCTCAAAGAGGGAACAAGAGTGACAGGATGATGCTGGGATTTGAGGTGATGCCCAGTGAGCTTCGAACATAGGCTGTGAGAGACCAGTGGGAAAGCTAAGCTCTTGGCACCTCAGAAAAACCAAAGGATGCAAAGACACATGAGTGGCTAGTTTAGTGGGTTGGGCAAGGACACCTTTTTTGAATGAGGTTTGTAATAGGCTTGAGTTGATACAAACAGAGATTCAACCCAGGAAGTCTTCCTGGAGGTGGTGAAATTTGAATTGTGTTTTAATGGAACAAGGATCAACTCCTGAGGTTTCAGAGTGTTGCCGTTCCTTTCCAGTGTCTCATATTTCCTTTTTCCTGCCATTATCCCAGAGGTTGGCACTGAGGGCATATTGGGAAGACAGCAGTCAGCTCTGGAAATACCCATCCACATTTGGAAGCTGGTCTCAAGTGTATTGGGATGATGACAGCTATTGGGCATCCTGGCCCCAATCTCTCTCTCTCTTTTTTCTGCTGTAACATGTTTATTATGTGCTACAAAAAACACTACACCACAGCTTACTCCACACATCTGTAGGAGAGTGCAGTGTTGCCTGCAAATATGACAATGAGGAGAGCCTTCACTGCACAGATCCTTGTATGAACACGTGGGGCTTGCCAAGGTCAACTGACCCACTGTCCAGCTTCCCAGGCAGCTCCTGGAGTCCTCAGGTGTCCCCACCCAGGCCTCTCCAGGGAGCACTCAGCATTTCTGACATCAGCTCCCCCGCTTTGTCCTACAGAGATTTGATGGCCGCCTTCTTAGTTTTCTTTCGTGCTTGCACAGGGTCTCCTGATCTTTAGCCTCAGAGGCACTCGTTCTGGGCTGCCTGAGCCACCAGCAGGACTCAGGCTCCTGAGAGCATTTCCTTTTCCCCCTCTACCACTCCCAGCGACAACCTGGGTGGAAGGCTGGCTGTAAGCAGTGTGGCTGCTCAGTGTCCTCGGGGGAGAGGCCTGGCAGAGATGGGGCAGGAGCACAGCAGTGGCAGAGGGGGTGGGCACTGTGTTTATCAAGAGCCCCACCTTCACATCCATGGGGTGTCAGGGGACAAGGTGGTGCCCAGAGTCACTGCCGTCATGGGACTCCTGGGTGCAGGGACCTAGGTTCTGCCTCCCAGGGTCTGGGCCTATGTCTGTGCAGAGCCAAGAAAAGGTGAGGCTGTGAGGGAGAGCGTGTCTGGGTGAGGCAGGGCTCAGCCTGGGCAGCCACCCCTGGGCTTGGCTGCGTGGCACTGGGCAAGTTTCCCATCCTCTCTGAGTGGTGGACCTGCCCCTCTTGCCCACCTGCCTTCTCTGTGCCTACCTTTAGCTACATTGGGGACTGTGAGATCAGCGTGGAGCTGCAGAAGATGCAGGCTGGTGTGAATGGGATCCAGGTGAGTGGAAGCCGGTGGGACTGCCTCCCGTTCCTGTCCCTGGGCTGGGGGGTCAGAGCAGTGAATCAGGCTCATGCTGGAGCAGGCTGCAAAAGGGGGTGATAACACAAACACGGGCTGGTAATGACTGAGGGACTCCAGGCCCGAGGTCACGTGCCAGGAAGTGACTGCTGGGCCTCACCCACCTGCTGCTCGGCCCCATGCCTGTCCACTTGGTTACTGTGCTTTTAAATCCCCCCCCCAGAGAGACTTTGGTGGCCCAGGGAAAAGAGAGGTCCTGTTTATGGGGTGATGCAAACCCCATGCTTAGAAACTGAGGTGGCTTAAGGAGGTGGAAGTATCTCAGAGCAGTAGAGGAGCTGAGTGGGACCTCCTCCTGGGTCCCCGCTGGCTGGGCTGGTTTGAATTGTGGGCAAGGCTGCAGGCCCCTCGGGCCAGCACACCACGGGAAGGCAGTGGGGGTCGTGAGAGCTGGCAGAGGGGTGACAGGTTTCTGTTTCTGAGCTGTGACAGCAGAAGGTCCTGACACCTGGGGGTGGCATGGGGCTGACTGGGGTGGTAGTGGCCTCCGCTGAGTGCAGCAGGTGCAGGAAGGAGGGGGTCTGAGGCCCCTCACGGGCCCTCTGTGCCGTCCAGTTGCAGGGCACGCTGAGGATCATCCTGGACCCCCTCCTGGTGGACAAGCCCTTCGTGGGAGCTGTGACTGTGTTCTTTCTACAAAAGCCGGTGAGCCCCCGGGAGGAGGCCGAGCTGCCGCTCCCTGGGAATGAGCACATTCCTGCTGCAGGCCCAGGGCTGGAGCCCGAGTGGGGACCGCCTCAGACCGCCGAGACCCAGGCACTTCCCGTACCTGTCCCGTGTCACCTAAGGCAGCCTGAGGCGCCTGACTCTGCTCTCCGAAAGACCAGAAACAGCTCAGAGAAGTGGCTTGCCAGGGTCACATGGGGTCCCCATGCACTGGCCCTTCCTGTGCCATCTTGACAGGGAAGCAGCAGGCCTCACAGCCCTGGCCCGTCCCGAGCCACGGCCTGAGCAGCACAGGGAGGGTCCCCCCGTGCCCCACACCCCTGCAGCAGGCGCCCCCTCGCAGGCTGGGTCCTCCATGTGGGTGGGTGTGAGGAGCTTGGCAGAGGGTTCTCAGTCCTGGGCTTCTGGCTCCTTCCAGCCTAACAGCCTCCCTCTGCCCGGCAGCACCTGCAGATCAACTGGACAGGCCTGACCAACCTGCTGGACGCGCCAGGAATCAAGTAGGTGCCTGTGAGAGCCGCCAGGCAGAGACCCGCGTGGGGCCCTCCGGGGCTGTGCAGTCAGTGAGCAGAGGCGCCCTGCCTCCTAGCTCCCAGTGTGGGGAAGGGGGTAGGCACCGAGTTCTCCCTGCTCTGGAGGGAAATGTACTGGGTGTGGGAGTGGGAGGCTAAGTGTTGTTTGGCCTCTGTGGGCAGCACTGCTCCAGAACACACACACACATGTACATGCACACACACGTGCACACATGGCTCTGATTAGATGAGAAGATGTCCTACAGAAGGCTGTGCAGGCTAATGAGGCTCCTGCCTCTGTTGGTTAGCAACTGTGTGACTTTGGACAAATTACTTCACCTCTCTGGGCTCTTCCTCAGTAAGAGCAGAACCCGGCTGCTCTGTCTGGGGGTCCCTGGGAGAATCCTTAGGTGTGTGGTGATGGCAGAGTGGATGCGGACACAAACAAGTGTCCTCCTTTTCTCCTTCTCACCAAGTGTGAGGTGAGAAGCCCATGTGGCCACGCCCAACCATGGTCACAAACACAGGCTGGGAGGGGAGGAGGCTCTCAGAGCAGGAGCAGGTCTGGGAAAGCCCACCTTCCTGGGGCCGGCCGGGGGCAGCGCCGCACTGGGCCACAGGCCCCCCACGGAGAAGGGCTCCAGCCCTGGGTGGACACAGCCTTAGCAGGGTGGGACTGGAGAACCAGCCAGGGCACACACCTAATGGCTCGCTGGGCTTGGGCAGACGCCCCAACTGCGGGGACGGCCACTTGCTTGCTCACCAGGGACATTCCCACTGATCTTGGCTCCAGGACCCAGACCCCAGGCACAGATTCTTTCTTTCAAAAAATATTTACTGAGCACCTACCATGGCCAGTCCTTTTCTAGGGCCTGTCTGTCCCTGCTCCCGCGATGGGGGAGATGGAGTGAGCCAACAGATGAAGGATGTGATGTCAGGGAACGGAAGGCCTAAGCTAGCGAACACTCACCTACCATTTACTGTGCACAAGGCGCTGTCCTTGGCACTTTGCACACGTAAGCCGTCCTCGTAAAAACGCCAGGAAGCTGGTATAACTACCCTCGGTTTAGAGACGAGGAAACTGAGGCCCAGAGAGGTTCATTAGCAAGTTATCTGAGGCCACACAGCTCATGAGGTCCTAACACAGCTTCAGGTCATCACTCGTGGCTGTCACACTGATGCCTCAAGGAAGGACAAAGCAGGACTGGGGGCTGCAGTGGTCAGGGGCTGTCAGCACGTCCACACGCCCACACGGCCCCTGTCCATGCAGGCTGGGGTCAGGGCTGTGCTCTCCCAAGCAGGGCCCGCCCTGGAGCTCTGCTCCTGTGCCAGCTCCGGGGTGGTAGAGGGGCAAGTGGCCTGGGGAAGGCGGTGCCACCCCTCCACAGTTGGTCATGCCCACTGTCCCCAGCGAGGTGTCAGATAGCCTGCTGGAGGACCTCATCGCCACCCACCTGGTGCTGCCCAACCGCGTGACTGTGCCCGTGAAGAAGGGCTTGGATGTGACCAACTTACGCTTCCCTCTGCCGTGCGTGAGTATCTGCAGCAGCCACAGAGCACGGGGCCATGTTAAGGGACAGACGGGCTGGAGGGGAATGCATTCTCACACGGGAATCCTTATTTCTGTCCTGTGAGGGCATGATACCTCCATTTTACAGGGGGAAGACTGGGTCTCGGGAAGGTGGAATGACTTGTCTAAGCCCAAAGTCACCCATTTGGGAGGGTCAAAGCCCAGGTGGCATTCCTTCCCAGATCCTGGTACCCCTCTGTGGCCTGGGGTGGGGACTCTGGGCTTCACCCCCATCCAAGGAAACACCACGGGCCTCCCATCCTCTTTTAGAGACATGAGGTGCCCCAACTCTATCCTTGGGGTCTACTGGGGAAAGAATGTTCAACAGAGCCAGGACGTGGGGCTTTTTGAGTGCTCAGCCCCACGTCCCCTCCATCCTGGGCCCAGCTTGGGCAGCCCCTGAGGACAGCCATGTGGCCTCCCTGCAGAAGGTGCCCTTGCTGAGCCCTCAGGGCTAGCATTCAGGGCCTCAGGGGAGAGCAAATTGTCCATTTCACCATCAGCACCAGGTATGGGGCATCAGCCCGCTCAGGCTATACAGGGTTGAGGGGCCGGCCATTGAAGCAACACATACGTCCTCTTGTCTCCCCATAATGGCACATGGGCTTTATGCCACACTATGGCTTAGGCAGTCTCAGAATCAATATGATAACATCCGCCCTGGCCAGTTGGCTCAGTGGTAGAACATTGGCCTGGCGTGTGGATGTCCCAGATTCCATTCCCTGTCAGGGCACACAGGAGAAGTGACCATCTGCTTCTCCAACCTCCGTCCCCCCTCTCTTTCTCGCTCTCCCTTGCTCTCTCTCTTTCCTCCCCCTCCCGCAGCTATGGTTTGATTGGCTCAGGAAAGTGGCGCTGAGGATGGCTCTGTGTCCTCTGCCTCCGGTGCTAAAAATAGCTCAGTTGCTGACAAAAGAGCAGTGCCCCAGTTGGGCAGAGCATCGTCCTATAAGGGGCTTGCTGGGTAGATCCAAGTTGGGGTACATGTGGGAGTCTTTCTCTATGCCTCCCTTGCTCCCACTTAATTTAAAAAAAGATACAATACCACCTCTATGTCCACTACTAAAAACACTGTCCTTAGGGTATATTCCACTCAAGATGTACTGTCAACTGGCAACAATTTAAACTCACTAGGAGTAAGTAGTTCCTCAGTGCGTTTGTGATGCCAGTGGTTTGTGCATATTTACACTGCTTTGTTTTGTTTTACTTTCTACTTTTAGGGTTTCATTTTTACCTTAACTTTACAGTCATGTAAAAATGTACATACTTCCAAAGTCCAATATAAAAACTCATATTTTAAAGAGTCTGGTTTCTATCCCTGTTCCTTCACCTAATCTCCACTTTCTCCCTGTAATGGTTTATCCTTCCACTAGTTTTCACTATTTGTGTTCTACTTGGAGCAGATACATACATATGGTGGTGTGTGTGTATCTGGTAAGACTCCAGTTCCCCCTTTCCTTGGTGGACGGCTGCACACTGCTTTTCCCTGCCTCTCACCATGTCATGTGTTCTAAGGATCACTTGATGGCCGTATGGATGGAGCCGGGGCCCATTCTGACAGCGGCTCGGTGCGGCTGTGCCGCGATGCTTTCCCCTGTTCTCCATTGACAGCTGAGCTGTGTCTAGTCCTTTGTTCAAACAAATATGCTGTCATGAACAGTCTTGTACATGTCTCTTTATATTTTTGCAGTATGCCTTCAGGGCTAGAAATGGGGTTGTTGGGTCAAAAGGAAAACATATGTACTTAGCAATATTAAAAATATAGTTCTGAGCAGGAAGCCTATTAGCCTCTGAAGTGTGTTTTTCCCAATTCTTGGCACTGACTGCCTCAACAGCACAGTGTGGGGGCGGGTAAGACTCAGTGTAGACACCTGGGTACTGGGAAGAGATGACAGAAGTCAGTCTACATGCAGGTTGCAGAGAGGGGGCTGGAATGGGAGGCAACCTTTTCAGGTGACTTGGTTTGGCATGGCTGTTGGCCCGGGAGGAAATGGCGGCAGTTGAATAAGCCAGTCATGGGGCAGGCTGGGAAGGCCATGGGTGTGGGCGGGCGGGCGACACGGTGGACAGAGCCCTGGGCCCTGCTGGGCCCTGCCGGGCAGGCGGCACGGTGGACAGAGCCCTGGGCCCTGCTGGGCCCTGCCGGGCAGGCGGCACGGTGGACAGAGCCCTGGGCCCTGCTGGGCCCTGCCGGGCAGGCGACACGGTGGACAGAGCCCTGGGCCCTGCTGGGCCCTGCCGGGCAGGCGGCACGGTGGACAGAGCCCTGGGCCCTGCCGGGCAGGCGACACGGTGGACAGAGCCCTGGGCCCTGCGGGCAGGCGACACGGTGGACAGAGCCCTGGGTGTGGGCGGGGCAGGCGACACGGTGGACAGAGCCCTGGGCCCTGCGGGCAGGCGACACAGTGGACAGAGCCCTGGGCCCTGCGGGCGGGCGACACGGTGGACAGAGCCCTGGGCCCTGCGGGCGGGCGACACGGTGGACAGAGCCCTGGGCCCTGCGGGCGGGCGACACGGTGGACAGAGCCCTGGGTGTGGGCGGGGCAGGCGACACGGTGGACAGAGCCCTGGGCCCTGCGGGCGGGCGACACGGTGGACAGAGCCCTGGGCCCTGCGGGCGGGCGACACGGTGGACAGAGCCCTGGGCCCTGCGGGCGGGTGACACGGTGGACAGAGCCCTGGGCCCTGCCGCCACTTGCTGCATGTCCTTGGCCAGGGGGCTGCTGTCTGTGCTTGTTTCCCTGCCCAGGCCATGGAGAGGGGGAGACGGTGGGCACTGTCTGATGGCTTTCGCTCTTACGTTGCGGGCCTTGATGGCTGGGACAGCCCAGGAAGCAGCAGTGAGCGGTGGGCTGGGCATTTTCCAGGGGGTGATCAGAGTCCACTTGCTGGAGGCGGAGAAACTGGCCCAGATGGACCACTTTCTAGGGATCCGAGGCAAGTCAGACCCCTATGCCAAGGTGAGCATCGGCCTGCAGCACTTCCGGAGCAAGACCGTCTATAAGAACCTGAACCCCACCTGGAATGAGGTGTTTGAGGTGAGGCTGTCCTCAGCCACAGTTGGCTACTTAGATATCCTCCAAGCTCCACTCTGGGGCATGCTGGGCACAGACCGGGGGGCCTTGCCCTCTTGGGTCTCATATGGGCAACGAGGAGTGGACCTTGGGGACAGGCAGGAAGTTCTGTATAATTCCCACTTCCCAAGTCTACCAGGTATCCAGAGGCGGACTGCTGTGGCCCCACTGGAGGGACAGCTTATAACTGAGTTACCATGTCCCTTTCTCACCTGCCAGCTGCTTTGTTGGAAGTTTTCAAATCAAAGTATAAGAGGAAAACTAGAAACTCTGCCCCAACCCTCTCAGCCAGAGCCAGACACCAGGAGACTGCAGTTCTTAAGTTCAGCCACAGCCCCCACTACGAGAAGGGGAGGCCCACAGCCTGTTAGATGCTCTGTAAGCTGCAGCCTCATGAAAGATGCAGCAGCCGCGGTCCCGAGCACCCACCCTTCCATGGGCTTGCACATGTCCCCTCTAATCTCCCCACCCGCAGGGCAGGGCATCACTCCCTCCTTACAGGAGGGGTTTCCCAGGCACTGAGAAGGGCAGGAACCTGTCCAGGGCTCCAAGCTGGCACACAGTGGAGCCAGAACCTGGCTCCCCTTGGGTGATGCGTGAAGTTTGTTTCATCAGCTGTTGGGCCTGCAGGCCATCACCTCGCTTTCCTTCCAGTTCATAGTGTATGAAGTCCCTGGGCAGGACCTGGAGGTGGACCTGTATGACGAGGATCCTGACAGGGATGACTTCCTGGGCAGGTGAGGCGGGCTGAGCCGGGCCTTCTGTCCCTGGGCCTTCCAGACCTCCCTCCTAGATGTCTCCTCGGTGCCCAGCTGTGGACTGGGCCCTGGGAGCACAGAAAGGACCCCACAGTTTGTGTACCATAGCTCTGCTTTCTGCACTCGTGATAATGTACCCAGAGTCCCCGTTTGGAGCAGTGGGCAGAGGGTAAAGCTGGGATGGATGACCGGGTCCCCAGTGTTGAGGAACCCTGGCTGCTTTCTCTAGGGCAGAGCACAGACACTCAGGGCTGTGTGAGGACTGACATGGCTTGGCTGGGGCTGCCTATCAAAACTAAATTTGCAGCCCTGGCCAGCTGGCTCAGCGGTAGAGCGTCGGCCCAGCGTGTGGAAGTCCCGGGTTTGATTCCTGGCCAGGGCACGCACACAGGAGAAGCACCCAGCTGCTTCTCCACCCTTCCTCCTCTCCTTTCTCTCTCTCTCTCTTCCCCTCTCCTCTTGCAGCCAAGGCTCCATTGGAGCAAAGTTGGCCCGGGCGCTGAGGATGGCTCCGTGGCCTCTGCCTCAGGTGCTAGAATGGCTCTGGTTGCAACAGAGCAAGGCCCAGATGGGCAGAGCATCGCCCCCTGGTGGGCATGCCAGGTGGATCTTGGTTGGGTACATGTGGGAGGCTGCCTGCCTTCCTGCCTCTCACTTCAGAAAAATACAGAAAAACAAACAAAAAAACTGCAAATTTGCATGTCCTTTGGTCCAGCAGTCCCACTTCCAGATCCTATAAAAACATTATACCTGAAATGTTGATTGTGGAGCTTACCTGAGTTGGCAAAACAATAAAGCTGAAAACATGAACGCCCAACCTCAGGATATTGGTTGAATGTTTGAATAAATTTGCCATTGCCAAACTAGAGGATATTCTTCAGTCTTAAAAACAATGAGCAAGATCTGTGTGTATTGAGCTGGAGGGTGCCCGTTATGTATCGGGAGGAGGAAGAGGCAGTTGAGTGACTGTGCAGTTTGACTCATCTTTCCAGGGAGGCCCCTCATGGGCACGTTTGCCTGTGTTCGTGTGAGCACAGAGCATGGAAGCCATGCAGCAGACTGCTCACATTGCTGATCTCAGGGCTGGCACTGGGAGGTGGCAAAGAATTTTCCAAAAATCTTTCTACTCCTGTATTTAGCTTGTTTCCATGAACACAGAATTTTAGAAAGTGAACAAAACAAAGTGGGAGGCACAGTCTGACAGCCAAAGAAACAGCTCACAAGCAAATATCGCTGATCTTTTTTCTCATCTTAATTTTTGTCATGTTGCAGAGTTGGAAGTGTGGCTTGTGGTTCACGTTTTATGTAACTGATTTCAGGTGCAAGCACACTTCTGGTATGAGTAGGTGGGAGACAGGTCTGAATGTGGGTGTCACCTCCTTTCTACACACATGACAACTATGCTTAGCCTGTTTTGGAAAGGGAAAGGCATTTGGGGTTCTCACACTGACTGCAGGAGCCGGTGCCACTGGCATTTAGAGGGCACCAGACAGGGAAGCTGAATTCCTGCCCTGCGTGGGCAATTTTGCACAATGAAGAATCATTCCACTCAAATGCTTGTAGCACCATCAATGAGAGTCCAGAGCTGAGGTGTTCAGCGGTATCTGCATAATCTTGGGATGGCAGCCACCTGCCTCCTGGGGCACCATGCCCAGGGAGCAACCCTGATGATTGGATAGTCTTTCCTCTGCTTGAGCCGAAAGTGGTCTGCCATTGGTTCCTTGGCATGAAAAAGATCCTCTGTCTCAAGGGCCCCACTCAGATATTTGAAAACAGATTCCAGGGTGGGCCGAGCTGACCACACCCTGTGTCTTCCAGCCTGCAGATCTGCCTCGGGGATGTCATGACGAACAGAGTGGTGGATGAGGTAGAGTTGGTGCTTGCACCCCACACCATGGACAGCTCTAGCAGGCTGCTAGATGAGCCATATGTGCCAGTCTTCAGGGGCAAGACCTGGGCGAGACACAGATGGGCCCAGGAAACCCACCAGGGCCTGGTTGGAAGAAGCTTCCCTGGAAATGCCCACAGACCAAGGACCTCCAGCAGGGGGTGGTCACAGGGGAGGGCAGGCTGGGCCTGGGTAGGAGAGATTTTCCATCCTGACGTGTAGCACGTCAGTCCTGTACCATCTTCCTGTCCCTCAGGCCGAGTCCACCCTGTCTCAGCTGGTTCCCTTTTCCCTGAAGTCTCTTAGGGCCCCACCACGTCCCAGAACTGAGATGCCTACAGAGGGTCAGAAGCATGTCACTGCTCTTTCCCTGAACCTTCCTTTCCATCCTTGTCACCCCGCAGTGGTTTGTCTTGAATGACACAAGCAGCGGGCAGCTGCACCTGCGGCTGGAGTGGCTTTCACTGATCGCTGACCCTGAAGCTTTGACTGAGGTGAGTGCGGGGTGTTGGGGCTCCCTAGCAGAAAGGGGACAATAGGAGGACTGGTCATGTGTGGCTGTGCCTGTGGAGGGGGGAGGGCGCTGAGCCCCCAGATCTGGCTCACAGCCCCTCCTTCTAGAGAACATGTCCCTCCATGCTGTCTCCACACAGGACAGCTCCTGATCTCTTGAGATGGGTCTCTGAGCATCTCAGCCATCTTCAGAGAAGCTGGGATCCTAAAAGCTCTGTGTTAGTGCCTGTCAGCCCAGACCATAGGGAAAAGCCACCCTTGTGCCTGACTTGAATCTGTCATGCTGTAGTTGTAGTCTCAGGCTGAACAGAAAAACTCGGTTGGGGGGATCTTATGGCCAGTCTGAGGGAAGGGCGGCAGGCGGGCTGGCTTCCTTCTGCCACGAACAGGCTTCTCTCCAAAACCAGTCTCTCCTGGTGCTGGGGGCACCTGGTGAAGGTCTGTGTCTGACTGTAGGACCACACTGGCCCTTCCTCTGCCATCCTCGTGGTCTTCTTGGAGAGCGCCTGCAACCTGCCGGTGAGTGGTGACGCGGTCGGTGTCACCCCCTGCCTTGTGGCTGCACTTTCTAATGCTCACTTGGAACTCACAAATGTGTTGCTCATTACTGTTCTTGTACTGTAGAGAAGCCCTTTTGACTACCTGAATTGTGATTATCGAGCCAAAAAACTCTCCAGATTTGCCAAGGTAAGGGTGTGTGTGTGTGGCTGAAAACGTGAGAGCAAGTTATAACTCCTTCCCGAGAGTGACCACAGCCGTTTTCCGGGCGACTGTCTGTGCATAGTGTGGGGGTGACTACAGCCGCTGGGCGCAGGCACTGGGCTTGGCAACTCATCCCCCACGCTCGTTGTGCCTGTGCCCCGTGATGACTGTCCAATTTTATTACCATTTTACAAACAGGACCCAGAAGGTTTAAGTACCTGGGTCATACACCTAAGGGAGGAGCCGGAACTTGAGGGAACTTCCATTAACTCCAGGGAACGAGCCTGTGCCTGGCCAGGCCCAGCTCTGGTCACCTGTCTTTACTTGAGCCTCCCCCTGGAGTCAGCCTGTCCAGGTGCTTGCACAGTGATGGCAGCCCAGGGGTCCTGGGCGCACCAGGGTGGCCTTCCCTAAAAGGGAAGCAACCAGCTGGCCACATGTCCCTCTGATGTGCCTGAGGGCTGGAGGTGGGGTGAGGGTCTGGCGTCTTTAGCGGACACTGATGGTGCCACCTTCATTGCTGTGGCTTTGCCTCTCACAGAATAAGGTCAGCAGAGACCCTTCCTCCTACGCCAAGCTATCTGTAGGCAAGAAGACGTACACGAGCAAGGTAAGAGCTTGGTGAGTAGCCATGGGGTAAGAAAATGGGGCCCCAACCCTTCTCAGAGAAGCAAGACAAGGGAAACAGTTTGCACTAATGCCAGGTTGGCGCCAGGGCACATTCTAGGCACTCTGTATTATTTTATTTAGTTTTCAAAGTAACCTCACCAGTAGTTTTATAGTTCAAGAATCTGAGGGTCAGAGATCAATGACTTACCCACGTGCATAGCTAGAAAGCAGCAGAACTAGGTTCAAGCTCAGGCATGGCTCGAAGCCTGTCCTTTGCAGCCCACCGGGTTTCCCAGTCCAGAGGCAGAATCCTCCCCTCCCAAAGGAGTGCCAATGCTAGTAGGAGTTTCAGCCCCTGTAAAACTTCTCGGCACAGCTCTCCTCGCCTGGGTCTGGCTGCCCCACCTAGCGCCTCCCCCAGGCTGGAGCATGCGTGAGCCCTGGGCAGACAGAGAAGGCTACCCAGGGGTCCCTGGGGGCTGGTATCCTGCTCTGCCCAACCAGGCCCTTGAATAATCTCCCCCTCTTCTGTCCCAGACCTGTCCCCGCAGCAAGGACCCTGTGTGGAGCCAGGTGTTCTCCTTCTTTGTGCACAATGTGGCATCTGAGCAGCTGCATCTCAAGGTTTGCCTGAGGTCGGGCTCTTGGAACAAAGCTAAGAGGTCTAAGCTGGGACGGGTGGGAGGCCACACGCACCTTGAGCAGCTGTGCGGGCAGAGCCGTCAGCCTGCCTGCGGGTGGGACAGAGGCCCCACGGCTCCCTGAGGCTGGTGCCCAAGGCCGTGGGTCAGAGGCTGTGGAAGGACACACCCTCAAGTCCCTTGGCTCTCCCTGTAAGTCTTTCGTGCTGTTACACAGCACCCAGGTGGCCTGTGTTGAAATCCACTTGGGACATTAATGATGGATTTAAAAAAATACATACTTAATCTTCACAAAAGATCTGTGGAAGAGAAATACCTTTAATTTTACACGAGCGGAGGCTTAATCAGTGACATGTCTGAGACCTCATGACCAATGAGCGGTGAAACTGGGATCTCTGGGGGCCCTGAGCCCCCTCTGGATGTCCCACCAGGGAGCAGCAGAGTTCATCAGTCCCTAAAGCCCCCATGGCCCTGAGCACCTGACAGACTGGCCTGATGTCGATCATCATTGCCTCTGCCCTGGGGCTCTCTTCCCGACGGGAGGCAGGGAGTCCCATTCCCAGTTTCAGAGCAGCACCCGAGGCCAACAGCAGCACAGTACATACTCACTGTGCTGAGGGTGGACTCACTCTCTCGTTCTGTCTGGCCCACGCCCAGGTGCTCGATGACGACCAGGAGTATGCTCTGGGCGTGCTGGAGCTGCCGCTGTGCCAGATTCTGCCCTGTGCAGACCTTACCCTCGAGCAGCGCTTTCAGCTGGACCACTCGGGCCTGGACAGCCTCATCTCCATGAGGCTGGTGCTCCGGGTAAATCTCTGCCCTTGACCCCCATGGGAGGCAGGGGTGGAGCTCTGCCACAAAGTCAAGTCCCCAGCACTAAGTACCTGCTCTGTTGGGAAGAAGCTAGGAGCTGGGTTTGTATTTTTCACCAGTTTTGAAATATTGTCAGCTATTACCTCTTTAACTATTGCCTCTCCCGTTCTTCTAATCCTTCCTTTCAGACCTCCTTCCATACCGAACCTTCTCATCATCTCCTCCATATCTCGACCTGACCTCATCTTCATATTTTCTCTCTTTATCTATTGTTGCTACATTCTAATCTCAGATCTGTCTTCCAGTCCATCAAATACTTCTTTGGCTACACCTAATCTGCTTAACCTGTTCACAGTCTTTATTTCAAAGGCTATTTTTCATTTCTAATTTCATTTTTTCCAAATCCACATTGTCTTTTTTCATTGTATCTTCTTTTCATGTTTCTATTTCATCTTTAGTCATTTGAAAATATGTATGTTAATTGTATTATCTGAAGATCTTGGGAGTTGAATTCTGCTGTTGTATCTGTTGATGTTTTTTCATGTGACTCATTGCAACTTGGGTTACAAGTAATGGTCCGTGTTCCTTTGTGACCTGGATGACGGTGGTTCATTTCCAAGGAGACTGCCGTTATTGCAGCCAAGAGCCTCAGGGGCACTACACACCTGGATTCTTTTCTATGTTAATTTTTAACTTCGGGTTTCCAGACACCATAGGTGTCAGAGATTCATACAGTACAGGCCTATAAGGGCTTTTTTCTCAGGGAAGACTTTATTTCCCCCAGTTCAGGCTGAGATAAAACACAGTTCTTGTCACCAGTCTTGGCTGGGGGGTGGCATGCTTATCCTAGGTTACTTTTTCACTAGAGACCCCATCTTCACAGCAATTCCTTCAGTAACCAGCCTCACATTCACCAAGGCCTCTTCTCCTAACCCCTTGGAGTCCAAGGTTGATAAATCAACCTAAGAAATCTTAACCTTTATTTTCTAGTTTTCTCCTTTTTTAACCTGAGGGATTTTACTTTCTTGTGAATTTGGCTATACATTTAAAAGGAAGTTTATTTATTATATTGGGGCATTCCTAACAAGATGTTTTTAGAATATTTTGACCACCATATTGCTGGAAATGGAAGTCCTGAGGAAGGGTCCTGATAATTGATAAACGAGGGGAAAGTCGGAAGGAGAAACGCAATGGCTGAGGTTTGAAACTTCGGTGTCTGGACAGGAAACACGTTTTAGAGAAAGCAGTGGTGAGTGAGGTGATGCTGGGAAATGACCCCAGCCAGAGGCAGCTGTGTGTGTGAAGGCCCAGGTGAGGGCAAGACCGAAGGTGGAGATCTGGGCATCCTCTGCAGGGGAAGTGCACACCGAGAGTGGACCAGGACGAGGTCTGCTGCAGCCAGTGTGAGTAGAGAGCAAGGGCCAGGGCCCAGTCTCCATGAAGACCCAGTAGTGAGGCAGGAAGAAGGGAAAAGCTAGAGAAGCACTGGTCACAGGAGGCCAAGGGCAGAGAGAAGCTAAGGAAAATACGGTCTGCAGGAGGAAGCTCCAAGTCAGAAAGGAACTGAGAAACTGTTCTTCCCAGGGAAAAGAAAGAACCATTTCCCAGAGGTTAAGGTGAGAGCAGAGGAGGAGGTGGTGGAAGTGGCAGGCCCGACGCATAAACATCCCTGTCGTCTGCTTGCAGTTCCTACGCGTGGAAGAACGAGAGCTGGGGAGCCCGTACACAGGAGCTGAAGCCCTAAAGAAAGGCCCTCTCTTCATTAAGAAGGTGGTCACCAACCAAGGCCCTAACGCCCCACCCCAGGGAGAGGGTCCTGCAGATTTGCCATGCCCCCCAGGCCCTGCTTCTGATACCAAGGAAGCCTCCAAGAGCACCATGACAACCACCAGTGCCACCACGGCTGCCACCGAGCCCAGACCCCAGGAGACAGGCCCAGAGCCGAAAGGCAGGGGCAGTGCCACAGGTTTCTGTGAGCCCGTGGGGGAGAAGAGTTCGGCCACCATCTTCCTGACCGTCCCAGGCCCCCACTCTCCAGGGCCCATCAGATCACCCCGGCCCCTGAAATGCCCTGCCGCCCCATTCGTGTGGCCGTCCACGAGGCTGCTGGCCCCCAGCATGTCCTCGCTCAGCTCCCTGGCCAACTCCTGCTTTGACCTGACAGATATCAGCCTCAACATTGAGTATGCACCTCTCTGCTTCTTTTCTAAAATCACTTGCATAAAAAATAACTCCCTGATGGAAAAGTAGATAGGAACTTACTTTTCTGCTCACGTTCTGTTTTATCACAGAATGGCTTCATAAGAGGCAGCATGGTGTGGCAGAAAGACCAGGACAGGGGGAGAGAGCAGGCGTGCCAGTCTGGTGTTGCTCTAGCTACACACCAACTGTAAGAGGTCCTGCGCTTTGGTTGTTAAGGATCCTCACAGCCGGAACCTTACTGAATTCCAGTTATACTGGGAAAATATGGAAAGCTTAAAATGTGGAATTATGGAATCAATGGCTGCCTCTTAAGTGTTTACTATGGGCTTAGCGTGATATTTGGTCTAATTCAATCTTCTTATTAACCCTATAAAGTAGAACTTACTTTTTTTTTTTTTTTTTTGGTATTTTTCTGAAGCTGGAAACGGGGAGAGACAGTCAGACAGACTCCCGCATGCGCCCGACCGGGATCCACCCAGCATGCCCACCAGGGGCGACGCTCTGCCCACCAGGGGGCGACGCTCTGCCCACCAGGGGGCGATGCTCTGCCCCTCTGGGGCGTCGCTCTACCGCGACCAGAGCCACTCTAGCGCCTGGGGCAGAGGCCAAGGAGCCATCCCCAGCGCCTGGGCCATCTTTGCTCCAATGGAGCCTTGGCTGCGGGAGGGGAAGAGAGAGACAGAGAGGAAGGAGGGGGGGGGGTGGAGAAGCAAATGGGCGCTTCTCCCATGTGCCCTGGCTGGGAATCAAACCCGGGTCCCCCGCACGTCAGGCCGACGCTCTACCGCTGAGCCAACCGGCCAGGGCCTAGAACTTACTATCTTAAAGGTTAAATAACTAACCAAATGTCCCACAAGAAATCATGCTGTGAAGGTAGATCCCAAGTAGGATAATTATATGCGAGTGCTGGTTGGAACTGACTCCCAACTGAGATTAACCCACATGGCTCTATGTTCCGAAGCAGGACACGCTCTGTCTTGAGGGTTAGAGGAAAGGCCAGCACTTGCATGGCCCAGAGGAGTGACGAGCCCTTTCTTCACAGAGGCAGGGGCCTCAGGCTGCGGAGGCTGGGCGAGATCCAGCTCACTGTGCGCTACGTGTGTCTGCGGCGCTGCCTCAGCGTGCTCATCCATGGCTGCAGGTAACGGACGCTGGGGCCAGGAGAGGGTTCTGGGGAGCGTCAGGTAGCAGGACTCAGAGTGGAGGCCTCGGAGCAACGCAGGGTGAGCAGCCCCAAGGTAGACACGCAGTACAGTGGGAACAGGGGAGGTTTGAAGGTGTCGTGCCGGGAGTGACGAGGTCCTCAGTGCTGCTGGGCTCCAGGGCCCAGGGCTTGGCTCCGATGTGAGCACTGCGCAGCGGTCTGGGGTGTGCGAGCTAGGACATTTTCTCACGTGGGAATCAACTTCCTTTAGATGCAAAGTTCTTGGCTCTACTTTAAACTTTGCAAAAACCGTGCATCTGATGTTTTGTCCTCCAAGTCTTACAGACTTTTGCTTTGTTGGTCTAGACTACTGGGCATTTTTATCCTAGTGCCTTCAAAAGCTGAGTGACTAGTACAGCTTTCTCCAAATGAGTGTTTTCAATGTTGGAAAACCAAGACTTTTTTTCTTCAATGTCTTTAAAACCAAATTAGAAACCTGACACCCTGTACCACCAGTGGAGTTGATCCTTACGTTCGTGTCTACTTGTTGCCAGAAAGGAGGTGGACAACTCGTAAGAAGACCTCAGTGAAGCGGAAGACCTTGGAACCCCTGTTCGATGAGACGTAAGTGGGCCAGCTGGCCTGCCTAGCGTGCCTCAGCCATGTAGAGAACTTGCTAAGCACCTGTGTGCCCAGCAGCCTGCCAGAGCATGTGAAGGGCTCGGGTTGAACAGGGCAACAGGGTCTATGCCTTCATGAAACTTCTATATATTATAGTGGAAGAAAATGACTGCCACGGCAGTTTAGCAAAATAGCTAACTACTTTTCTTGCTTGTAGGGGCTAAAGTGTTCCTGATTATGTGATGTTTCCCCTTCTCTCTTTTTTTTTTTTCGTGACAGAGGAGGGTCAGACAGACTGGAAGGGAGAGAGATGAGAAGCATCAATTCTTCATTGCGGCATCTTAGTTGTTTATTGATTGCTTTCTCATATGTGCCTTGACGGGGGGGGGGGGGTGCTACCACAGAGTGAATGGCCCCTTGCTCAAGCCAGTGACCTTTGGGCTCAAGCCAGTGACAATGGAGTCATGTCTATGACCCCGTGCTCAAGCTGGTGAGCCAACGCTCAAGCCAGCAACCTTGGGTTTGGAACCTGGGTCCTCCATGTCCCAGTTTGACACTCTATCCACTGCACTACTGCCTGGTCAGGCCCCCTTTCCCTTTAAATGAAGCCTCTTTGGCTTCATTTTGAATCTGGTCACATATATTTTCTTTGATTTTGTTTTAAAGCAGAAATTAAAGACATGAATGGAAAGACAGTTTGTGCTCATAAATTAAAAAATTAATATTGTTAAAATATTCATACTACCCAAAGCAAAACTACAGATTCAACACAATTCCTATCAAAATTCTAATGGTATATTTCAAAGAATAAGAACAACCAACGCTAAAGTTTGCACAAAACCATAAAAGACTCAAAGCACTCTTGAGCAAAAACAAAGCCTCAATACAAAGCAACAGTAAACAAACAGTATGCTAGTCATGAACAGACATATACAGTAGATCAATGGAACAGAATAGAGGCCCAGAAATAACCACACACGTATGATCAATTAATTTACAACAAAGGAGCCAAGAATATATAATGAAGAAAAGACAGGCTCTTCACTAAATGGTGCTGCAAAAACTGGACCACTGACTATCACCATACACAAAAGTAAACTCAAAATGGATTCCAGACTTGAACATAAGACCTGAAACCATAAACTCCTAAACATAGGCGGCAAGCTCCTTGATATTAGTTTTGGTCATAATTTTTTGGATGATACCAAAGCAAAAGCAACAAAATAAAAAATAAACAAGTGGGGTTTCATCAAATTATAAATGTCTGCACAGCAAAGGAAACCATCAATAAAATGAAAAAGCAACTTTATGGAATAGGAGAAAACACAAATCACATTTCTGAAAAGAGGTAAATATTAAAAATATATAAAGAATTCATACAACTCAATAGCAAAAAAAAAGACCCAATTAAAAATGGGCAGAGAATCTGAATAGACATTTTTCCAAAGAAGCCATACACATGGCCTAAAAGTCATAAAAAGGCACTCGAGATCACTTATCACCAGCCAACTGCAAATCAGAATCACAATGAGGTATCGCCTCCTGGGAACCCTCCTGCACTGCTGGTGGCAATGTAAATGATGCAGCCACCATGGACAATAGTACAGAGGTTCTTTAAAAAATTAAAAATAGAACTTCCACATGAGGTAGCATTTCTACTTCTGGGAACTTATCCAAAGAAAACGAAACACTAACTTGAAGATACATCTATGCATCCCCGTTCACTGCAGCATTATTTACAATAGCCAGGAAATGTAAGCAACCTAAATATCCAGTGATGAATGACTAAAATGTGGTGTGGACACACACACTTACATGTCCATGCATATTATGTAGCATGAAGAAAAGAAGGAAATTGTACCATTTGTGACAACATGGATGACCCTTAAAGGCATTATGCTAAGTGAAATTCAGACAGAAAAAGGTAGTTACCATATGATCTTACATATGGAATAAAAAAAAAATTTAAACAGAAAAAACAGAAAGACTGAGCTCACTGGTATAGAGAACAGACTGGTGTTTGCCTGAGGTAGGGGGTGGGCAAAATGGGTGAAAAGGTAGAAAGATCTAAATTTCTAGTTACGAATCAGTCATGGCGTTGCAATGTATCTAATGGTGACTATAGTTAATATACTATATTACATATTTGAAAGTAGCTAGTAGCTAGGAGAGTAGTTCTTGAAAGTTCATCACTTGCCCGATCTGTGGTGGCGCAGTGGCTAAAGCATTGACTTGGAACACTGAGGTCACTGGTTCAAAACCCTGGGCTTGCCTGGTCAAGGCACATACCAGAGAAGCAAAAACTATGAGTTGATGCTTCCTGGTACTACCCCACTGCCTTTCTTTCTCTCTCAAATCAATAAGTAAAATCTTTTAAAAGGAAAAAGAAAGTTCATCACAAGAAAGAAAAACTTTAACTATGTATGGTGATGGTGTTAACGAGACTTATTGTGGTGACCATTTTCAGTATATACAAATATTGAATCATTATGTTGTGTACCTGAAGTAATGTTACGTCACTTACACGTCAATAAAAAAAGTTTTTAAAAAAGAAGTCCAGAGGACTCTTGTGAGTACATGACAAAGCTGTACACTAAGATTTCTCTGCCTTACTTGACAGGCATATGTGGGAATAGGCCACTATTTCCTGTGCAACTCCAGCAAACCTAATTATTCAGCATCCTGGTCCTTAGCCAGTCAGAAAAAACAACTGAGAAGCATTTGAGGTAGTCCTATGAGCAGGCACTGATCAGAGTGAGAAGAGGCAACTGAAAGAGTGGCAGTCAAGGCAGAGTCAGAAAGCAAGAAGCAAAGCACAAGGCACAGCAGTCCCGAGCACTTGAGAGGCAAACAGGCTCCTGACACTTCCAGGGTGTGTGAGTCAGTCACACAGGACAGTGACTGTGTATAATAATGATGCCCTGACTATCTGCTATGGCCAGTACCGCTCTGGAAGTTACTCTCAGTGGTCTAGGTCTTGTTTTAAAATTAGAAAAAAAAAAGGATGAAATACTTTAGATTTTCAATGAAAATATTTAAATCTGATTTCCTGACATTTTGCTTCTTAAAGATTTGAATTTTTTGTTCCCATGGAAGAAGTGAAGAAGAGGTCACTAGATGTCGCAGTGAAAAACAGCAGGCCGCTTGGCTCACACCGAAGGAAGGAACTGGGAAAAGTAAGTACCGGGACTCCCGGTGCCCTGTCCCTCCCGGTCCTCCAGCTGGAGCTCGCTGCTGGAACACACCTTGTAGGAATTCTGATGGGGTCGTTTGGCTGTTAATCAGAACTGATTCAAGAAGGGTCTAGCCTCATTGGGAGGTTTTTAAATTTTTTAAATATTCTTAAAACTAAATAATGTAAGATGTATAAATCAATATGATAAACCCTATTTTAACAAACTCGAGAAACCAAATCCATCATTGCATAGTACTTGAACATTTACTATGATGTTAAGTACCGTTTTGATAATATATAGCCTTGTTTGTTGTAAAGGTTAGATCTCATTTACATCAAAATTTTTGTGATAGGATTTTGCTTCAAGTATGTAGAGGAAATGTCCCCAGGAAGATGCCGGAGAGACAGAAAAGTATTTGTACAATACCTTGTAGTTTTATTCTAATAAGCACGTCCTTATGCTCATTTTATTAAAGCCCACTTCTATGAAGTAGGTTATATCGTCCCCATTTTTTAAGTTGCGGCAACTATAGTCTTACTTTAAATTATGAATCACCCGACCTGTGTGGTGCAGTGCATCAAGTGTCCACCTGGAACGCTGAGGTCGCCGGTTCAAAACCCTGGGCTTCGGGTTCGATTCCTGGCCAGGGCACATAGGAGAAGCGCCCATTTGCTTCTCCACTCCCCCCTCCTTCCTCTCTGTCTCTCTCTTCCCCTCCTGCGGCCAAGGCTCCATTGGAGCAAAGATGGCCCGGGCGCTGGGGATGGCTCCTTGGCCGCTGCCCCAGGCGCTAGAGTGGCTCTGGTCGCAGCAGAGCGACGCCCTGGAGGGGCAGAGCATTGCCCCTGGTGGGCGTGCCAGGTGGATCCCTGTCGGGCACATGCGGGAGTCTGTCTGACTGTCTCTCCCCGTTTCCAGCTTCAGAAAAATACAAAAACAAAACAAAACAAAACAAAACAAAAAAACCCTGGGCTTGCCCGGTCAAGGCACATATGGGAGCTGATGCTTCCTGCTCCTCCCCCTATCTCTCTCTCTTCTCTAAAATGAATAAAAATAATTTTTAAAAATTATGAATCAGGGCCCTGGCCGGTTGGCTCAGTGGTAGAGCGTCGGCCTGCTGTACAGAAGTCCCGGGTTCGATTCCCGGCCAGGGCACACAGGAGAAGCGCCCATCTGCTTCTCCACCCCTCCGCCTCTCCTTCCTCTCTCTCTCTCTTCCTCTCCCGCAGCCAAGGCTCCATTGGAGCAGAGATGGCCCCGGGCGCTGGGGATGGCTCCTTGGTCTCTGCCCCAGGGCTAGAGTGGCTCTGGTGAGGCAGAGCGACGCCCTGGAGGGGCAGAGCATCGCCCCCTGGTGGGCAGAGCGTTGCCCCCTGGTGGGCGTGCCGGGTGGATCCCGGTCGGGCGCATGCGGGAGTCTAACTGTCTCTCCCTGTTTCTAGCTTCAGAAAAATACAAAAAAGAAAAATAAATAAAAAATTATGAATCAGTTAATGAGTAAAGGCAAATTGTTCCTGTTCTGTGATTCATAAATACATTCCTGAATATATCCCCAGGACACAGAGGTCAGTGCCTGTACTGTCCCTTAGAAGAGAGTGGAAAGTCAGAGGAAAAAAAGCCCCTGCTCAACACTACGAAAGCCAGCCCTTTTAATGATCCTGTTAATCCCATTGTTTCCACTTAATGCATTTTTGGGAGAAGGGAACTGATTATTTGTGATTGTTTAGGTGCTGATTGATTTATCAAAAGAAGATCTAATTATGGGCTTTTCACAATGGTAAGTGAGCCCTTTCATTGTATCACGTAACTCTGCTAGTCAAGACGTTGTCTCAGTTGCCCATATTCAGTACATCTCAGCTCCTCTGGTTACCTAGTAGGGAAGCTGCCTCCCACCTTTACTGCCACTCAGATCTCACTTACCTGAGAATCTGTCAGCTCTGCCCTTAATCCTGGCTGGCCACACAGGCCCAGGCGGGCCAGACTGCCTGACACTCCCACAGCACACTCACAATACTAACAGAAGTCCAAACCCGTTGTCTTACAGGTATGAGCTCACTCCAGATGGGCAGCCCAGAAGTGGATGATAAGCAACATTATCACCTTTATACTAAAATGTGTACATATGTATATTTTGTAATTTAAATTGGAACGGCCATTTGAAAATACATTCGTGTGTGAAATTTAACTGCATGACCGGATAGTATTAAGATGAGGGAAACATAAGTAAAGCAAGAACCACTCTTTCTTGGTTTGGATTTAATTGTTCAAATCCCGAGAGAAACAGGGTATTTGTGACTAATAAATTACTAGAACCTCAGTGGTGCTTTTTCACTTTGGATAGGTGATTCTAGACCACCTGACTTAGGACCTGCCTGAACGTGTGTGTGAAGTGTGCCCTGTCTCAGATGGGGTGAGGGAGGTCTGTACCTGAGGCAGCACCGATATCCCTGGGGCAATGACTGACCCAGAGAGGAGGCTACTTTAAAATTATTATTCATTTTGGAGAGAAAGAAAGAAGGGAGGGGCAGGAAGCATCAACTCCCATATGTGCCTTGACTGGGCAGTGGAAGGAGGGTTCTTTGATGGGTCTAACAGGAGACCCACCTCCAAACTGCTGAGAGCTAACACTACCTAAGCCCTTCTGGCTGCCACTTCTGGTCCTCCTCTCCCTGGGGATTTGTTCCTGTGTCTGAATTGGAACTAACGTATTATTCTGATAGCAACAATGACACAGTGATATACCTAAATACCTAGAGTTACATACTCAGTGAGGGATGGTCTGGGACCCAACTCTAGCCTGTGCACTATTTCCACAGGAAAACGGAAGATGAGTTCCAGTCCTGGGTCTAGTCTGCACTCCCTCAGCTGAGCACTGAGCTGCTGTGGAGCCTGGGCCAGAGGGTGGAGGGCCTTCTATGTCCTCACACAGGTTTGGGGGTTTGGCCCCACTTCTCTGAGACAGCTGGTTCACCCAATAACTAACATGTAAAAGGCAAGCCATGTATATTACATATTTAAACAAGTGCCTCTTTTGCATTTCAACCTCTATAAAACCAAATATTCTTGTTCTCTGATGAATAGTAATGTCTTAAAACAAAGATTTACTCTATTACTCACTTACAAATTATCTCTGATTTCCTCTTTTCTATAAGATTAAGTCCCTAACTTGGAGACCTAACATAATCTGGTCTCCATTTTTTGGCTAATTTATTTATATGCAGATGCTGTATTCCAGAATAGTCCAAATATTATATCCTGCCTATTAAAATCCTACTCAACTCTTAAAGGTCTATCTCAAATCTACCTCCTCCACTAGGCCAATCCACATTGAAATGGCCTCTTGCCACCAACCAGAACATGTTGTCAATACTGTGCATTTTTCAATGTCACAATTCCCTGTCCTATTACATTTAAATCTAAAAAATGTTTATTAGGTATCTACATGCTAAGCAACTGCTTGTATTGTGTTTGGTATTTTATGTTTCCTTTTACTCTCCAATTGAAATATAGGCTACTTGAATTGAGTTTCACCTCCATCATCCAATATTATGTTAAATACATGGTAGATGTGTAATAAAATTTGTTTCTGCTGAGATAATAAAATGGGGCAACTGATGCCTGTCCTATCTACCTCAGAATGGCACTGTCATGTTCACTAAGTAGACAAGCGCCTTGAAAATGGTAAAGTACCAAAGAAGTAAAAGGGAATGTATCGTATATCACATCCTGAAATTGAGCAACCCTAAAACAACTGATCAAGATGGCAGACAAATGAACCCTCTTCTTCCAAACACATGGAAATCCTAGTTAAAACATGAACATTTATGTTGAAGATGGCTGACTAAAAGTAACACAGGTAAGTAAGGTTCCTGGTGGTCCAAAAAGGAACTCTAAAGCAATGTATAAGAGCTGAAGAGATGTTTTAAGTGTTGAAGGGAACCAGAACTTGAGCGTACGCCAAACAGGCCAGGCTAACGTGTGAGAGGCAAGGAACCTGAAACAGGTGATGTCATCAAGAAAACACCACGGCTGCCCATAGAGACAAGGAACTGGTTGTTGGCACTAAATGAAAAAAATCAGCTAATCTCCCCGACAGGAGCACGAGGACTAAAGCTACTCACAACTGACTTAGTGTAGGAACCCCAAAACTTGAAACTAATGTGAAGCCTTGTTTAGAACTGGAACCGTGTGAACCCTGTAAGAGGCAACCACAGAACGGGCCCTCGGGTTGCCATTCCTGCCTAGGAAATGTGGGACCACTGCAGCAGATCATTCCCTCTAACACGAAGCTCACTGGCAAGACTTACAAAAGGAATTTTAAAAATATGAAGCACGTGGGAAGAACAAAAATGCCCAGGATGCTAAGGACCCAGGTTTGAAACCCCAAGATTGCTGGCTTGAGCATGGGGTTCCCGGCTTGAGCGTGGAATCATAGACATGACCCCGTGGTCGCTGGCCTGAAGCCCAAGGTCACTGGCTTGAGCAAGGGGACACTGGCTTGGCTGAAGCCCCCCAGTCAAAGCACATATGAGAGAGCAATCAATGAATAACTAAGGTGCCCCAACTATAAGTTGATGCTTCTCATCTCTCTCCTTTCCTGTCTATCCCTTTGTCTCTTCTTCTCTCACACACAAAAAAAGTACTAACTATAAAGGAAAAAACCATACCTACATTAAAATTAGATTCTTCAGTTCATATAAAGAAACTATAGGAAAATGGAAAGAAGACACAAAATGGAAGAAGACATTTGCAACACATGTAACTGTCAAATGGTTCATGTCCAGAATATATAACTCACTCTTACAAATCCATAGAAAAAGTCCAACAGAAAAATAAAAGCACTACTAAAAGAAACACAAATGGTCAATAAACAAAGAAAAAGATGCTTAACTTCATCAGTAACAAGGGAAATAAACATTAAAATCACAATAATAGCTCTATACACTACTCTAGAAAAAAAAATTAAAAATTAACTTACCAGGTATTGGTCAGGATGTGGAGAAGTAGGAACTTTCATACAGATGGTGGGAGTATAAACTCTGGAAACAGTTTGGCATTTTCCAGAGGCTCCATTTACACTTTATAGAAATGGTACTACCTTCATTTGCACAGTACACAGCCTCTGTGATGATGTACAGAAGTGTTTTTCCCCAGGACCTAGCAGTTTTACTTCTTGAATATTGAGTCTAAAAAACTTGCACACAGTGTACAAGGATCCATTGTAAGAATAAGTCATAGCAGCAGTTCATAATGGCCAAGAACTAGAAACAGCCCAAACAAATTTCAATCTCCAGGTGAACAAATGGACTGTAGAATATTCAGAGAGGAATACTAGACAGCAGTGAAAACGAATGACCTACACCTATCCTTAACAACAAAGGTGTACAGTACATAGTACTGACCAAAAGAAGAAATATTAAATACACACACAATATGATTCCATTTTTATAAAGCTCAAAAACATGCAAAATGTGACTATCTTGGTTTATGTATATACATGAAAGTAACAAAACTTTTTAAAAAATAAGTGATTAACATAAATAAGACTAATAGTTATATCTAATGGTGGGTGGGGGGCCTTTTGGAGTGCTAGTGATGTTCCATCATTTCTTGGCTGTTGCATGGGTGTTTACTTTATAATCACTCATTATACTCGACATTTAGGTTTTTACCAGTTTTAGCATATATTTTATATTAAATATAAAATTAGTGAAACAAATGAAAAAAATATCCAACAACTATTAATTAAAAGAAAGGACTACATTCAAGGTAAAAAGCATGCGTAGCAATAGAGATAATAAATTAATCAATTGATTATTATCAGCTATGAATTTAAAAGTACTTACAAAATAGGCTTGAAACATATAAAACAAAATTTGACAAATCTATAGAGATTTCAGTATTGCCTATAAACTAACAAATCAAGCAGACAAAAAGGTTGGTAAAAATAGATTTAAACAGCATAACAGCCAGCTAACTTATATATATATTAGAAATTAGACTTTTTAAAGCACATGTGGAACAGGTATTTATAGAAAGTTCTCAACAAATTCCAAAGACTCAATACCCAAAAGACTGTTCTCTGACTACAATGCAATAAAATTAGAAAAAATAAGACAACCTACATATTTTCTTCTATACTTCCATTTTTAACTAGGATGGACTGACAAATCAAATTTATCCTTCTAACAGTACCAACCAAAATCAAAACAAAAAGGCAAAATACATGAAGACAACAGTTTTCAAGACACTGGATTGCAGGTACATGTCCACACAAATACCTGAATATGAATGTTCACAGAAGTTTTATTTGTAGTAGTCAAAAACCGGAAATAACCCCAATCTCCAATAACAGATGAATGGATAAACAAATTGTGGTATACTCATACAATGGCCTACTACACAATAGAAAGGAATGAACTGTTAATAAATGCAACACATGCAGAAATCTCAAAACAATTATGTTGAGTGAAAGAGGACACAAAAAAAGAACATAAATTGTCTGACGGAAGTTCTTGTAAAATCCCATCAAATGCAAACTAGTCTAAAGTGATAAAAAGCAGTTCATTTGTTGCCTGGGGATGGCAGGGCTGGGGAAGGACCACCAGAGCAAAGAGCTAACTTTTGGAATGATAAATATGTTTATTATTTTGATTGTGGTAATAGTCTCACAGGCCAGAACTTATCAAACTGTATACTTTAAACATGTAGTTTACATGTCAATTGTAAATCAATAAAATTGTAAGGAAATAAGGGGCAAAATAATATTGGCAGCACTTATAATAATTAAAGCTGGATAAAAGTAGATCTGATAAAGAGGGTTTTACATTCTTACTAGTGGCACTGTCCCTCTCAGTGACCCTCCAAAACCACCTTGGTCTCTGAGGAAGAGTCTGAAAAACCTCTATTTTAAACCAAGAGTTAGCCACAGGCTCTTAAACTAGCTGAAAAAATTTAGATGAACATAATCTTTATATTTCTTCCTTTTAAATATTGTTAAATTTCCAAACTGCCCATAGCAATTTCTTGAAGTAATCTAATCAACTCAGAATATTTACATTATTGAATTTTTTTTTTTCTACTCAATCCTCAAAAAGACACAGAATTTTGCAAATTGTGAAAAGGCTAGTGTTTGGAAATGTAATTGTAGGCTAACAAAACCAAAATTTTTTAATCTAGAAAGAAATGTATGTCTAATCCCTAAGGTCCCAACACCAAGGATCTGGATGCTTCTCTGCTGACATTTAGTCTCTCCTTTCCACCCTGCTGCTTCCTGGAAATTCTTCACAATCTTCTACACAACCACAAACAAGAATACTGAGAAGTCTTCCTCGGCCTACTGTCTGTAAAAGTGAGGGGAGCACCAGGGCGGGGTTGGGGGAAACAGCAGTAACCCCAGGTGGCTTGTACTCATAGATGTGAGACAGAACACTAGTCTCCTAAGAAAATCAGATTTGGCTATTGAGAAGACAGAGTAAGTGGACAGCTGAAGTTTTATTTGTAGTAGTCAAAAACCGGAAATAACCCCAATTACAAGGCTGAACCCCCTGCCCAAGGAAGGCTCAGCCTAGTAAGAGAATATGACTCATTATTTGTAATACCAAAAAGTCACTGAGGACACTTGTGTTGAAAATTCTTCACAGAAATTTTATTTAAGATTTCTTGCCAATATAAAAAGTATATTACATCAAGATTGCAAAAAAACAAAACACCAACCCCCCCCCCCCACTTCTTTATGTCTTTTATTTACTCATCTATGTTACCTCATAATTCATTTCCTACCCTAACACATTTCCTCCTTACTCCTTTTCTTCCTCCTCCTTTGAAAGGACAAGTGTCATGAGGGATAGCTTAAGAGAATGTGCCATTTTCCTGCCAGGAAAGCAATAACTTCCTACTGGCTGGAAGTAAGAGAGCCACTGGCATGCCTTGTTCCCAGATCCAGAAAGGTCACTACACCCTGAACTTAAATGCAACTTTTCTATTACTTCATCCTGTCCCTGAGATTCTTTTTACTCACACACTATACTTTAAAACAATCTTAAATTTTAAGCACTTAAGAATTGCTTAAGAAATGATTAAAGGGTCTAAAGTTAACTTACTACTTTAACTTAATAACTGTTTTCTACATAAGACTCTTAGAGTTCATTGAAATCATGTAAATAGAGGAGCTAATAGTAAAAAGGGGATGAAATCTGAGAGTAAATACATTTTATAACCCTTGTCTCAAAAGACGAATCCTACAAAATACTTAGAATGTTAAGAATGCAATTTACACAGTAAAAATGATTGGTTTTCAGTACGAAAGTACTTTTAATTTCTTTACTGCAGGTACAATGGCTTCCAAGTCATCAATTTCTGTAATAAAAAAAAAAAAAAAAACAAGAATAAAAGAGTAGCTTTATCTGATGATAGATGAAATGAGAATCTACACAAAGGCAAACCTCAAACGCAAAAGCAACGACCCCGGTGCTTTCATGCACATGAAGTTTTCTCCAATAGTGGCGATAAAGAGTATCACTAATCCAGACACTGATGTTTCACAGGATCTAGTTTGCAAAAGCTACCTACAAACATCTACAAGCATTCACTGACTCTGATAGTAACTCTTTAAATATGCTCCTAGTAACGGAGCCTGGTGGCTACATTTATGCTATTATGTTATTTTGCCTTTTTAAATCTGTATAATTCCATGGGTGAGCCTACACATGAAATCCCAGGTAAAGGCCATCTCTCTCCTGGATCCCAGAGGATTTCTTTGCACGGAGCACAGTCCTACCCTTAATTCTTTTGGAAAGGTTTCTCATTAACAGGATCAGTCTTCAATCTACCTTTTAGGATGGAAACATGTCTACCTAATAAAAAGTGTGCAGCTTCCCAAAGCACAAATCTCAGATGCAATGTATCACAGCGCTTAGCTCCAGCTTACCAGACAAACCAGTGCAGGATTTTCTCTGCCAGGTCCTTTCTGAATCTGATTTCCCCCCGAAGACTGTAAGTTAGAACACTGTCTGAAAGCTCCTGGCTGAGGAAGCCAGGGCCTTTCTCTCACTATCTAGACTTCAGCCCTATGCAAGGTAAGCCTCAATGGCAGGTTCTTTAGATCCTCACCACTTCTGGATTATTACTCTAAGTCACTGTTCATAAACTCATTTCCTTTACATAAACCATGTTTCCCTGGAATTCACCTTTCTCCCTTGATGTTTAGCTGGAATTTGGTTGTTCTTCCTTTTGCCTAAACACATTACCCATGCTGTTTAAGCTCCTGACTTCACTCAGAATACTTGTCTGGATCCACTTACAAAGCATGAAGATACAAGAAAGAAGAATATATAAGCAAATCTATAACAGAATTTGGATCACACATTACATTGTGGTAAGGTACAAGAGCAAGCCATTCCCTGACCTCATTCTGAAATCACGCCTATTTTCTCACTAAATGAGAAATCCACCCCATAAATGAACCTCACAGAGAAGCATCTTAGCTGATATGTGAGAACTTTCTCAGCTTAAAAGTCCTTCCCTATAACTAGTATTCAGTACACCACTCTGTAGCTCTACATGCTTAATATGACAAGTCCTGTTTGCCAAAACAGATATAACTTTCCCAATGTTATGTATAATATTGAATTCCAGAATCTCAACTATAACTAGAATGCAGAGTTCATCTGCAGGAAGACTTGGCTTCTTGAAGCAAATGCTGCTCCAACATGAACCATGCTGATAATATGAGAGGAAGCTTCTATAGAAGGATCTGAAATAAGCATTACTGGCACATCTATTAAAATATGTATTAATAACAAGAACATCACCATTTAAGTTAATTGCTATCCCAAAGCAAGTAAAATCATATTATTCTAAAGGCAAGGCTCTTTAGGATACGAGGTGACACATTTCTACAAATTCATGTCTCATCTTAAGTTTAACTTTCAAGTTATTATTTTCCCTTGCCGCGATCTTTGCAAATGTATGAGCACGCCTAAAGCGTGCTTATTCTCGGTCTCCCTTGCTTCCAGAGTCTATGTAAAATTGTCCGTAAACCTTCTTTATGTTCAGTAGGGTTTGTTTGTCAGTCAGATATCTCTTTCATTTATTCCTCTTCTTTCCAAAGTTTAATTTACTCATTCCCTTATGCTCTACCAAACCTCATTTCCTTCAATATAATTACTAGTGTCAAAGAGCCATTCTTTTAAAAAAACAATTATATACAAAAAAAGAATTAGTGAATAAGTCACTTTAAACTTTAAAGTGTTCTTACTAGCCCTGGCCGGATACTCGGTGGAGCATTGTCCTGAGTGCAGAGGGGTGTGGTTTGATCCCATCAGGGCACATACAGAACAGACTGATGTTCCTGTCTCTCTCTCTCTCTCCCTCTCTCACTAAAATCAATAAATTTTTTAAAAAGTATTCTTAATAGTAAGATAAAATATTTTTATAGTAAGATAAAGTATTTTTATAGCCATATATAATCACACTTAAAGAGCCTTAGGTCTCTATTTTGCCTATGATTCCAAAGCAAATTATATTTTTCCCTACTAATAAAGCCCTCAATCTGACCAAGAATATAAATGTATCTCTTCCCTGCTACAGATTTATACCTTTACCTTTTCCTTTCTATAGATATTTACTTCTTATCACCTGAGTAAAAATTTAATTTATGTATTTAAAAAACAGTAGATAGGTTCTATCTTTAAAAAGAAGAAGGATGAGAAAAATACCTTCCAAGGTCATAACTTCTTTCAAGATTCCTCATTAGGTAATGACAGAGTCAGGGCCTAGCCAGACTACATGAATGCCATTTCTCATCTAAGGTCCCAGGACGAAGGCAGCCCCTTGCTCCTCGAAGGACACGTGCTTCTGTTCTGTAGACTAACCCCAGTCTCTTCTCACTGAGATTAGGAGTGCATCTCCAGAACTGTTAGTGGTTTCCAGTCACTTTCCAAGAAACACTAGGTAAAAACACGCACCTAGTGACTAAGGTACATTCTTCCCTCAAACCTACTGAAATCTTAAGACTTGAAATGTAATGTAAACACCATCACACAGAGCTTACCTAAGATTTCAAGTAGATCATTAGTGAACGCCTGAAATGCTGGAAAAAATTCCTCATGCTCTTCCAATTTGATGATAATGCTTTTAAAAAAAATGCAGTTTACACTAAATTTCCAACTTAAAGTTCTTGCATCTGATTGAAAATAGAACATTTTCAAAATAGAAGAAAATTATCCTAATTTAAATATAAATGTAATGGTCATTTACTGCAATTCTTCCTTTTGAGTTTTGTTCATCTAACATCACTTTTCTAAAAAACAAAAGAATCTCATTATCAGTATAAATTTCTGTTCCAAGGTTAAATTTATAAAAAATTTTCCTAATATGGGAAACTTTCCATTTAACTCAAGGATTCTAAGAGACCATATTTTTATAACATATTAAAATATAATTGGTTTTTATATCCAGTATTCTATTAAACATTAAGTATCAAATCAGTAATACTGTAGAAAGGGGGAAAAGAGCAGAAGGGAGATAAACGTTCCTTTTTAAAAGCATCAAGTATCAGAAAACTCAAATGTCAGATTAGGTAAAGATTCTTCTTAGAAATCTTTCAGAACATATGGAGTAATGTATGTGTTTCCCTTGCACTATAAAATTTGTGTGGAAGGTGAGGAGGAAGTGTTTTATATTAGAGATACTAGCTTTAAAAAAATCCTTAACATTTTATCTTCTAATCAAATACGGTAGTATATGGCCCTGGCCGGTTGGCTCAGTGGTAGAGCGTCGGCCTAGCATGCGGAGGACCCAGGTTCGATTCCCGGCCAGGGCACATAGGAGAAGCGCCCATTTGCTTCTCCACCTCTCCGCCGCGCCTTCCTCTCTGTCTCTCTCTTCCCCTCCCGCAGCCAAGGCTCCATTGGAGCAAAGATGGCCTGGGCGCTGGGGATGGCTCTGTGGCCTCTGCCTCAGGCGCTAGAGTGGCTCTGGTCGCAACATGGCGACGCCCAGGATGGGCAGAGCATCGCCCCCTGGTGGGCAGAGCGTAGCCCCATGGTGGGCGTGCCGGTTGGATTCCGGTCGGGCGCATGCGGGAGTCTGCCTGACTGTCTCTCCCTGTTTCCAGCTTCAGAAAAAAAAAAAAAAAAAGGTAGTATATGAAAAATGGAACTTGTTTATATATTCTAAACTCACATGAAGTTGCTACCAAGGTTTGAATTTCTCCATATATAACTACCCCTGGGAACAGGCTTACAGCAATAATGTTGGATTATGTAAACATATAGGCCCTACAATCCATTTGTATCCTGAAAATACTTGCCATTCTCTCCATCCCTAAAGTATGAGATTATTTTAGATTGTCAAATTATTTAAATGATGCTATTCCAAACAGGAAAGGTAAATAACTTATGAAGTGTTGCAAGTCTTTAATTTCACTGTCGCAAGCATTCTGGATGATATTTTGCAAAGAAATACCTTTGGAGGTCTTCAGGTCCCAATACCTGCATAACCAGTTCATTCACATCCTCATTAATCAGCCTACACAATTTTCCAACTGTGCTCACCAGCACACACAATGAGGATGAACTATCTGCAAAAGATATATAAAAGAATAGGATATTTTAAAAGAGAATTCTCAGAATCATTAAGTCAAATATTTTATGCTTCAGTTACCCTCAAACATTTTTACTTAAAAACTTTTACCTACTTTCTGTTGATTAGGAATAATTCTTAAATGGGGCCCAAAATGACAAAGGGTCATCACCTAATTCTAAGAGTTCTTGGAGGTTTCTCACAGCATTGTTCATTTCTCCAAGCCTAGTATAAACTTCATTCATTCGGGGATAGACTCCATTTAAAGAAGGCACATCAAATAATTTTTGGAAGTGAGAAACAATAGCTTGCAAAGTTTGAAAGTTTGGCATATTGCTGTCCTGTCCAAAAGAGAAGGAGAAAAAGACAGTTCACATCTTAAAATAATCCCAAATCTTTAATAAAAACTTTAAAAAGAGAAATAGAGTCCTAGTAGAACAAATATCAATAGCTGTATTATTACTTTTAAGTTAAGATTACATTATAATGTAAATATTTACATAAGTATTAAGTATTACCTTTTCTTTGTTTTCAACTTCTTCTAACATGGTATCTACTATAAACAACAGATCTTCAACTCTGATACCTTCATTTTCATCCTTCTTTACATTATGCCAAGGCATCAATTCTGCAGATAGTATTTTCAAGGACTTATACAAATCCTTTATAACAAAAATGACATGGTATTATTAATATAAAAAATAAGTTTCCATAATAATGCTAATAAAATATGTTTATCTCAAAAAATATCAGGATATATGTTAGGTTTTATAAATACTTTAACCGTTATCAGTATTTTTAAAAATACCATTAACAGTTCAGAAAAAGTGTTCAATTAGTTTTCTCCAGGTAAATATAGGGCTTACAATAAACATTCCATATTGATTGTCTTGAATCTGAATGTTTTAAGTAATTATATGTTGCTTTTTAGTGTATTTAAGTACTTGGTTTAAATTACTGATGGATAAAAAATAAGCTTAATTCATTATATTTTGGCCTTGAATTTTTAAATAACAGACTAAAGATATAATTCACATAGCATAAGATTCACCCTCTTTAAGTGTATAATTCAGTAGTTTTAATATATTTACAGAGACGTAACCATCTCCATTTCCTCATTTCAGAACACCATCATCAACACAAAAATAAACCTGCACCAACTTGAAGTCATTCCCCATTCTCCCCTGCCCCCAGCCCCTGGGTAACTACTAATCTACTTTCTGTTTCTATGGATTTGCCTATTCTGGGCATTTCACATAAAATGGAATCCTATAATGAATGGCCTTCTGTCACAGGCCTTTCACCTAGGATAATATTTTCCAGATTCATCCATGTTTTCAAGTATATATCTCCAGTCATGTTTTTAACTCGAAAGGATGCCTAAATTAATTCTACTTAATCCTCATGACAGCCTACTTAGTTTTTAAATTTAGTATCATTTTCTCCATTTTTTTGACTTGGAGTGTGTTATTCTGCTTCATTCTTTTGACAAATGTTGAGCACTTATTATATATCAGGAGGTCCCTTGGGACATGTTAGAGAACAAAGACAAACCCATGGAGCTTACACATTCTTACACATATCTTCTGCATCACTTATACTTCACGTAATAAGGCATCTATGGACAAATCTGTTACTGAATCACACCTTTGTGAAAAGAGAGGTATGCTACATAATATACAGCTATTGAAAAATCTAAAATTTAAAGGGAACAGAAATTAAATACTATTGGCTTTAGCAATTCACCGTTCAGTGAGCTATTCAACAAAAACTGAAAAAACCCAACATTAATAAAGGATATACAGCAATTCTATAAAGTGAAGACATTTTAATCCTTCATGGATAGATTGAACAGGTAAGAGCAGTACTGGCTGCTATCTGACCACAATCTGCTTTACAGATTAGACAGACATGAAGATAAGTGTTGAGAGAAGGAAAATAATTTAAAATACGAAGAGGAAAAAATATCCCCAGTGAAAATGGAATGAAGATAAGACGTTAAATCTCAAGAGGAATAGGGCCTGGTAATCTGTAGCATGGGCCACCAAAAGGAGGGAGATGCAGGTAGAACAGGGAAGGACCTAGGAGTACAAAGTGGATTTACTGTAGATTTTCAACAGGCAATGGGCTGAAAAATGTCGTTTGGTAGAACCTTTGCAGAGGCAAAGCTTATAGTAAAGACATCAAGTAACAACTCATGTGTAAGTAGCAAGATTCACATTTAGATAAGCTAAGCTTTCTCAGCTATAGTTAAAACAAAACAAATTAAGCCTAGTCCTATTAATAAAGTCCACAGACTCCAATGGATTTTCAAAGCATGTAAAAAGTATTCAACCCCTCACCTTTAAGGAAGTCAGTTGATCTGCCCACATTTCTATTATAGGAACAAGATGCTCAAATCCACAATCTTGAACAAAACTTTTATTAAAATGTTGGGTACCTCCTTTGCTCTGTTTATAAATTATTACTGGAGCTCTTGGATTGTGAATAATTGAATTGATGCTACTCAGCACCTTTAGAAAAAGACAGTGTTTTTACTTGAAATGTTTACCATAGTCCTATTAAAGTGATATATGTTAAAGAAGTGCTTTATACATCAATGTAATATCATTTTCAGAGTTAATTTTAGGCATTAAGAAGACCTTTAATAAGATTGACACTTGTAATGTTTTGGAAGTACAAGTTTCATCAATGTGATTAAACATGTATTATAAGTTCAAATGAGAACCACAATTTCACAAAAAAACTGATGTATTTTTATTTTTTAGAGAGAGAGGGGGGCAGACAGGAATAGACAGGAAGGGAGAGAGATGAGAAGCATTAGAGTGAGTGACCCCTTGCTCAAGCCAGCAACCTTGGACTCAAGCCAGTGACCTTGTGCTTCAACCCAGCGATCATAGGGTCATGTCTATGATCTCATGCTCAAGCTGGTGATCCCATGCTCAAACTGGCAACCCCACACTCAAGATGGTGAACCCTTGCTCAAACCGGCAACCTCGGGGTTTTGAATCTGGGTCCTCAGCATGCCAGGCCGATGCTCTATCCACTACACCACTGCCTGGTTAGGCAAAAACTGAAACGTATTTTTAAATGATTTAGACTTGAAAGTAGTCATGACTTACTATAATCCACATGGAGAAGGATAATCATCCAGATATCCCTAGCTAGAGTTCTATACTTCCCTATTTCTCTCTCTTCATACTTAAGCTAATTTGGTTATTCAATGGGCATTTCCTGTCGTTTCACAGCTTCAGCTGAAGTTCAGAGTAAAAACAATGAATTATAAAGTCCAACACATTTTAAAGAGAAACCCTGGAAACATCACGTCTTGCTAAGAGGTGATCAAACCAATCCTGGACAATGACCAACCTATTTAAGAAAATGGTAGAGTCATTGAACAGGATTCACCAAGATGAGTGTATCTTATGGAATATACAAAACCAGTGAGTGAAAAGTGCCACACTGTTTTTCTTTTATCCCCATAAAAGCTACAGGTCTCCTGAGAATTTGAATTTTTATGCTTATTTACAAGCAGTTTTATTTGTTGTTTATTTTAGTGTGTTTCAATGCACTAAAATACTTCTATTATATTTTATACAATAAAGTTAATATATTTTTATATATTATATAATACTTCTATTATAGCTAGACTCTT
This sequence comes from Saccopteryx bilineata, assembly GCF_036850765.1. NCBI lineage: Eukaryota > Metazoa > Chordata > Mammalia > Chiroptera > Emballonuridae > Saccopteryx > Saccopteryx bilineata. Next base: position 43,978,153 of record NC_089499.1, on the reverse strand, counting down.
TGAATACTATTTTAATAGAAAACAATTCCCCTCCATTAAATTATCTATGAGAGCCGGAACATAGTCCTTCTCCCCCTGCATCAGACCCAAAGTAAGGAGGGCAGCGGAAGTCCTAAAAGAAACCAGGGGGCTGATGCTAACTAAGCCTCAGAAGTCCATAGGATACTCCCATTCCATGGAGGTGATGAGCCAAGGGAGATTACATGTATGTCTAGCAGTATGTATTCAAACTTTGAGGCAGATGGTTTGCAACAATTACTGCAATTACTTCTGGTCCTTATATCCTCTCCCCTTTGCAGTGTGACACTGCAGGTTCTCCCATCAAGATGTGGAGTCTATTTTCTACTCCTTGAGTCTGGACTGATCTTGGGCTTCACGCTGGCCCACGGTCAAGTAGTACTGGTATGCCAGCTTGGAGCCCAAGATTCAAAGTGTCTTGATTATTTCTGCTCTCTCTTTGAAATCTGCTGCCACATGGACAAGTCCAGGCTAGATAGGAGGTAATAAAAGACACATGGCCCAGTCATCCCCATCACCCTGAGCCAATACCCACCCAACTCCCAGAAGCAAAGCCACTGAGTTGATGGTGTCTGATAGTAGATGCATGAGAGTCCAGCCAAGATCAACAGAACTGCCCAGCTGTTCAAGCATAATACAGTAAAGGGTTGTCACTATGTTTTAGGAGGGTTTGTTACACAGCAAAAATGAACTGATACATATGAAAAGATAAATGTGGAATAGAGCAAGGAGAGAAGGCAGCAACAAGAGAAGCTTGCCCTTTTACATTGTAGTGGGGTAAATATACACCTTGTGGCAAAATGAACACTTGGGAAGAGAATCAAGCTTTACTTTCATGAATTAAAACTACCTATAGCTGAAGGACCCAAGGAGAGTATCATTTGAACTGGAGGAGGAAAGGGATTTCTAAAACGTCAACTGGAAAACACATTGCCCAGAGAATGAATGATACATTGCCAAGGTCCCTAGTTGGTAGAGAGGAAAAAACTATACACACACAGACACACAGGCATTCCATGAAAGAGAAAAACAGGCATATTTGGTCATCAGCCATGCAAAGGACGGGACGCCACAGCTAGATTATACCAGCACAGTCAAGAAAGATCCTCCCATCTTGCCTTCTATTCTCACCCAATATCCACCGTCACTGCCAATCCCAGAGAAGCCAGACACAGCATAGGAAAGAAGGCAGAGCAATGAGAATAAGGAAAACAGCTCACACCCTCTTGCCGCACTACTTGTCTGAAGAAGTTTAAGTCAGGTATGAGATAAAGTAGGCATAAAGTAGAAGCTTTGGCTGGATGAGAAACTGAAGTTTTTTATTGTCATCTGAATTACTTTTTCTCTCAATTGTTATCATAAAAACTCAAAACATACAAAAATAAAAATAATAATAAACAGTTATTAGTCAGGGTTCTCCACAGAAATAGAACCAGTAGGACTGTGTGTGTGTGAAAATTTATATATTGCAAGAAATTGGCTCATGCAATTATAAAGCTGACAAGTCACAAGATCTGTAGTCAGTAAGTTGGAAACTCAAGAGAGCCAATGGTATAGTTCCAGTCCAAATACCGGCAGTCCAGAGACCCAGAAAGAGTCATGTTTCTGTCACCTATGACCTAACCTTGCCCAGAATGCTGGGGTTTGCCACTGAAGGCTGAAGGTACCCAGGGCCGTCAGCCCCATCTATGACACTGTGGACGAGCCTAGGGTATTTCTTCCAAGAAGCAGGTAAACTGATCTCATTTGTACAAGGGCCGCTTAACTATGTCTTGCCTGAATAGTCAGGCTTTTTATTCTTCCCTCGAAGATCTCTGTTGTGGGTGTTGATAGTCCTATTTTCTGCTGCTTTGTTTAATATATAGTGTTTCCTTTATTCCTCCTACCTCAATGTCCCACTCATATTTCAGGCTGGGACCTACTCCTAATTTAGAGCTCCCTTTCCCCCTTTTGCCAACTTCTATTATGAATCTACCTTTGCCACCCAGCTTAGTGTATCCCAAGGTTCTCTTTACCATGCCACAGTTGCAGAGCTCCAGGGAAAGGCAACCTGGTCTCATCTCTCCAGGCAGAGGAAAACAGAAGCTCCATCTCCACACATGTTGCAGATGGCTTTTCCAGTCTACCTGAATCATTACCAGCTAGAAGCAGCGGTCACTGGGACTTGGACGTGAGCTGCAAAGTATAGAATTGTGACAACAATTCCAGTGCCATGCTGACTTTTCCTGGATGTGGACTTTTCCTGGACTCCTGCTCCCTGTGACAGCTCATAACAGACTGAACTGGAGGTGGGTTGCATTTTTCAGGGATTTGGCATGGTGTTGGGGCCAACTTGGACTTGGTGAACATGTTAAGGACACTACTCTTTTATGGATTCTTGCTGTATTGGCCAAGAGTTTGCTTAAAGGCTTTAATCACTGTAAAAAAAAAAATAGAAGACTGGATAAAGAAGATGTGGCACATATACACCATGGTATACTATTCAGCCATAAGAAATGATGACATCGGATCACTTACAACAAAATGGTAGGATCTTGATAACATTATACGGAGGGAAATAAGTCAGAAAAAAATAAGAACTGCAGGATTCCATACATTGGTGGGACATAAAAACAAGACTAAGGGACATGGACAAGAGTGTGGTGGTTACAGGGGGCGGGGGGAGGGAGGAGAGGGGCACAAAGAAAACTAGATAGAAGGTGACGGAGGACAATCTGACTTTGGGTGATGGGTACGCAACAGAATTGAATGACAAGATAACCTGGACATGTTTTCTTTGACTATATGTACCCTGATTTATTGATGTCACCCCATTAAAATTAATAAAAATCTATTTATTAAAAAAAAAAAAGAGTCATGTTTCAGTTCAAGTTTGAAGGCAGGAAAAAAAATTTATGTCCCAGCTCAATAGTAATCAGGCAGGCAGGAGTTCCCTCTTTCTTCCTCAACCTTTTTGTTCTCTTCCGACCTTAAACTGATTGAATGAGGCTCACTCACATCAAGGAGAGCAATCTGCTTTACCAACTCTACCAATTCAAATAATAATCTCACCCAGAAACATGCTCACAGACATACCCAGAGCAATGTTTGACCAGCTATCTGGGCAACTTGTGGCGTAGTCAAGTTAACACATAAATGAACAATCACAAAGACCTATAAAATCACTGCCTAGATCCAACAATTGTTAACATTTTGCCAAATTTACTTGCTTTATCTATATTTTTAGCTGAACCATGTAAGAAAATGCAGTCATGACATAACACTTTACCCCAGATACTTAAGCATGCATTTTTCAAAAGCAGGCACATTTTCCTACAAAATCACAATACCGCTGTTACACATAAGGAAAATTAACAATATTTCCCTAAATCATCAATGCCTTAACTAAATTTAAAATATATATTTTTGGATTTTATTTATTCATTTTAGAGAGGAGAGATAGAGAGGCAGAGAGAGAGAAGGGGGAGAGCAGCAGAAAGCATCAATTTTCATATGTGCCTTGACCAGGCAAGCCCAGGGTTTTGAACCAGTGACCTCAGCGTTCCAGGTCAACACTTTATCTACTGTGTCACCATAGGCCAGGCCTGAATTTTAAATAATTTACTGTGTATGTGGTTACAACCCAACCCACCCAGCAAAAAGCTATGAGTTATATGTTATATATCATCCAAGGAAAGAAAAGGGAGACCGAACAGCAAGCTTAAATGGAGAAGAGTAAAGTTATTTATTCCCTTATTTACCACCATCAAGGCCAGCTTATATATAAATAGTCATATGAGTATAAAGACAAGATACCATTCTGACCTTGAATCTGTCCCTATTCTCACTTCAAGCTACAACTTAGGCCTCCTAGTAATATAACTTCAGATGTTTATTTGAAAGCATTTCTTTAATTCCAGAAAGTGTATTTCAACATTCTACTTCTCTTATACTTAAACACATTATTTTAATGGAAAAATTAATTACTTCCTCTGCACTGAATTACTGTTGACAGCACAGTATATTCTTCTTTATCACTTAACCATACTCTGAAGATTGATAGTAAAAGATGTATTAACAATGAGAAAATGGTAAAATGACTTAATTCTCAGAGAGACGGGAATTAGAAAAACTCACAATATAAGTCTTATTCAGAAAGAGCTCGCAGATACTGATAAACTCTTGATACAGATAAAATATATATATTTTAAAGGTAATCATTAGAATAATTAAAATAATTAAGATGATGAACATCCTAACTACTTAAAGAGAAAAAGAAATCTCAACAAATGTGAGGAAAAGAATGGAACAAGAACCACACAAACAGAAACAGAAAGTAAGATGATAGGAAGGAAGTTGATAAGTGTTTTGGTCTCAATGTCCATGATGATTTGATTTCCTTGTTAAAAGGACAAATCTCTCAAAGTGAATCTAGGAAACAAAACAAAATAAATTCAGTTATATACTAAGTACAGGAGAGCTATCTAAAACAAAAGTTTTTATATACTCTTGTTTCTCTTCAGACCATATAAATCTTTTGCCTTTAAAAACAAAAGTTTTCAGAAAGGTGCCTGGACATAAAATCAACACAGAGATATATTAAAAACCAGCAATAGCCTGACCAGGCGGTGGCGCAGTGGATAGAGCATCGGACTGGGATGCGGAAGGACCCAGGTTTGAGACCCCGAGGTTGTCAGCTTGAGCGTGGGGTCATCTGGTTTGAGCAAAAGCTCACCAGCTTGGACCCAAGGTTGCTGGCTCAAGCAAGGGGTTACTTGGTCTGCTGAAGGGCCGTGGTCAAGGCACATATGAGAAAGCAATCAATGAACAACTAAGGTGTCCCCACGAAAAACTGATTAATTGATGCTTCTCATCTCTCTCCGTTCCTGTCTGTCTGTCCCTATCTGTCCCTCTCTCTGACTCTCTGTCTCTGTTTAAAAAGAAAAGAAAAGCAGCAACTATGAGTTGATGCTTTCGGCTGCTCCTCCACCACCTTTCCTTCTCTCTCCTTTCCCTAAAATCAATAAATAAAATCTTTTAAAAAAAACCCAGCAATAATCAATTAGAAAATGTAATGGCAAAAGGATCTCACAGAATAGTAATAAAAGTTATAAAATACCTAGGAAATAAACATAGGAAATATGCAAGAGCTAAATTTTAAAATATATAAAAACTTATTCAAGGATATAAAGAAAGACTCTAATAAAATTAGAGACATATTTCTGAGTGACATAATTCAAAACTGTAAAGATGGCATTTTTCTGAATATTAATCTAAAAAGTGAATTCAATTTCAGTTCAACTCAATGGAATATATTTTTAAATTTGAAAGACTGTTCATTAGGAAGAATAAATGTGCTAAAAATATAGCCAAGAAAAATTTTAAAAGAACAATGACAAGATACTTAACCTAAAAGGTATCAAAACTACAATTAAAAGAATATGTAATATTCCTGCTTGACCAGGCAGTGGCGCAGTGGATAGAGCATCAGACTGGGACACAGAGGACCCAGGTTCAAAACCCTGAGGTCACCAGCTTGAGCACAGGCTCATCTGGCTTAAACACAGCTCAACAGCTTGAGAGTGGGCTCACCAGCTTGAGCACGGGATCATAGACAAGATCCCATGGTCATGGGCTTGAGCCCAAAGGTCACTGGGTTGAAGCCCAAGGTCACTGGCTTGAGCCCAAGGTTGCTGGCTTGAGCCCAATGTCACTGGCCCAGCTGGAGCCCCCTAGGTCACAGCACATATGAGAAAACAAACAATGAACAACTAAGGTGCCACAACTATGAGTTGATGATGCTTTGTATCTCTCTCCCTTCCTGTCTGTCCCCCCCACTTTCAATTAAAAAATATATATATATCATATATATATATGAAAGTTGTATGGAAATGGAACAGACCAGAGTCTAGAGACAAACCTATGCATATAAGGGAATATGGTAAATGATAAAGGTTTCATTTCAATCAAGTAGAGAAAGAATGGCCTATTGGAAACTGCAAACTCAAACGCCTATAGAAGGCAGGAAGAGCATAACTAAGCAAAGAAGGGTGGGCAGGGACTATGGCCTACAGAAGAGCACGTGCCCATATGCAACAGGGAAGAGGCATAATCCTGTTCTGATAATCACTGTGCAGGATTCTGTCACCAGATTCTCTTTATAAGAGGAACTACAAATAATAAGTTAAATAAAATCTCTTAAATTATACAAATATTAGTAATTAATTCAAAATTTTAAAAAACTCTGAGTGGGTGCAATAAAGTAAAAATGCAGGCCCAGTTCAGTAGTAAATGACCAAACTTAACTGCACTCCATTTATTAAATGCTCATCTACCTAGTCTATAATATCAATAAGGTAAGATCTCTACATCGCACCACAAAGAAAGTTAAATTTTGATGAACTAAGTATCTAAATAAAAAATAAAACCATAGCCCTGGCTGGTTGGCTCAGCAGTAGAGCGTCGGCCTGGCGTGCGGGGGGACCCGGGTTCGATTCCCGGTCAGGGCACATGGGAGAGGCGCCCATTTGCTTCTCCACCCCCTCCCCCTCCTTCCTCTCTGTCTCTCTCTTCCCCTCCCACAGCCAGGGCTCCATTGGAGCGGGGATGGCCCGGGCGCTGGGGATGGCTCCTTGGCCTCTGCCCCAGGCGCTAGAGTGGCTCTGGTCGCGGCAGAGCAACGCCCCGCAGGGGCAGAGCATCGCCCCCTGGTGGGCAGAGCTTCGCCCCTAGTGGGCGTGCGGGGTGGATCCCGGTCGGGCGCATGCGGGAGTCTGTCTGACTGTCTCTCCCCGTTTCCAGCTTCAGAAAAATACAAAAAAATAAAGAAAAATAAAAGAAAACCATACAAGAACCTTAAAAAAATAGATTTACTAATGTAACAACTACAACAATATCAACCACAGCAACAACAAAAATAAAAAAGGGAAATGGCTTAAGGGGGGAGAGTAGGGAAAAGAACTATAAAATCTTATCAGCTTTTTACGTACCTGCTTTGAAATAGGCCAAAGTCTCTTTTAAGAGGTAAGACAAATTCTAAGTCAAGCTACTGACAATGTTTTTAGCCAAACAGGTATGTCATGGCAAGATAAGACAGGATAAGCACACAAACAGGATACAAGTATTCCTCACCAATGATAATTTATTACACTACCACTGAAACCAAGGTTGATTACAAACACCAATCTCTTTGCTAGTTATTCAATACCTGGAAGTACCTCTGGTCTATTAGGGCCTGCTGCTGGTTATCTTTGCTGGGCTCATCTTTGATCTCCGTGTTCTCAGCTTTTTTTGGACCAATAAGATCCTGTAACCTAAAGGGGGAAAAGAAATCAAGTTAATACAAAATGCTTTCCTAGATAAGGGATTGAGACAACAAACTGAGCCAGTAATCCAGCTACCCTCCCAACAGCTTTGTCATTTTATATATGTATGCATGCACACTGGCACACATGCAAATATGCATTCTAAAAGTCACTGTAAAACAAAAAGGTCCTCTCAATAGACCACAAATTAGAAGGACTCATTGAAAACAAAAGGGATTACTCTGAAGAAGGAACTTCTAACTACTTCCCAACATTTGAAAAAAAAAAAAAAAGGAAGAATAGTAAAGAACAGCAGCAAAGGATGGAAGCAACTTCCAAGGAATCCAAGCTTAGAGGCTCTAGGTAAGGGAAGCAAGAAGCAATGCGCAGGGCAGTTGGTTGGTTTGGGAACTGTAGTAGCAAGAACTAGAGAGTAGCCTGACCAGGCGGTGGCGCAGTGGATCGAGCGTCGGACTGGGATGTGGAGGTCGCCAGCTTGAGTGCGGGCTCATCTGGTTTGAGCAAAGCTCACCAGCTTGAACCCAAGGTCGCTGGCTCGAGCAAGGGGTTACCCGGTCTGCTAAAGGCCCACGGTCAAGGCACATATGAGAAAGCAATCAATGAACAACTAAGGTGTTGCAACAAAAAACTAATGATTGATGCTTCTCATCTCTCTCCGTTCCTGTCTATCTATCCCTCTCTGTAAAAAAAAAAAAAAAAAAAAAAGAACTAGAGAGTATGGTCCTTCCTTCTTCATGTTCCACTGTGCCAAAGAAAGACAGCACAGTAGAACATGAAGAAGTGATGTCTGGCCAGTGATGTCTGGCCTCAGAGGGCATGAAAACCCATGAGACCATTGTTCTAGGTGGCTACCGGAACGCTGGAAGAGAGCCTCATTACCCAAACAAATAACTCTGTAGGAGTGTATCCACCTAGCAGCAAACCGCTGCCCTTCTCCAAAAATCTCTGAAGTCAGGTTATAGTAGGCACTTTCCCTTCCACACACCATACCCTTGAAGAAAGTGGTCTCTTATTACACCTACTTCAAATTAACCATCTTAACTTTGAGTATGCCTATCAGTTTCCTACAGAACCATCACCCATCAAACTATATTGCTCACAAAAATTAGGGGATACTTCAAAATTAATATGAAGCAAGTTAATTCCATGACTCATTAATGAACTTGACCTGCTGTTTCTAAAACAGAATAGCAATATGCTATCATGTCATTTGCCGGCTAAAAATAATTAACTGGCTCCTACTACTGTGTGAATTAAATCTAATCTCCTTGGGTCAGCATTTGAATCTCTCCATGCTGTTAGTCCTAACCCAATATTCCTGACTCCTTTCTCACCTCATTTCTTACTATTACTCTACAATTATCTACTCCAGCCACATGTATTGCCCTTGATCTTCACTTAATTGCTCTTCTCTGCTCTCTGGTGAGTATGTGACCAAAAAAAAAAAAAGTTAATAAAAGGAATTAGCTCTAGGTAAAAAGTCAACTCTCTTTCCTCTAGTAGACACAAAGACCTCATAATCCATTTTTCACTTGACTTACCACCTATTTACCATATTCACATACTTTATAGTTTTGCCTAAAGGCAGTGACAGGAACATATTATCCAGAACAGTAGTTTTCAACCTTTTTACACTTGGGGACCAGTGAAAATAGAATTATTTCGGGGACTAAGGCAGAAATCACCCTGAGCATAAGTGAATTTGAATAACATTGCTGGGTCTATAATCTTCCTACAACATTAGTGTGGTTAACTCTTTCATGGACTAGCACAAAATTTCTGACGGACCAGCCCTGTTCCACAAATCGGCGACTGAAAAACACTGATCCAAAATACAAGAGATGTAGAAGAGCTAATATGCTCTCTAGTAAGAATACAAGTAAATTGTTAAGTCTGAATTTAAATGTTGGTAAATCTTGCAGACTTGCTCCTTGACCCTTCGGAATATTTAAACCGGGCAAAATAACCTTTGAAAAAGGTTACTGTATTTCTGAAAAGCATCACTGTTTTTCAAAAAACTATCTGAAAAGCTAACAGAAAAGCAGACACTCTGGATTGAAAATTAGACATTTTTTAGAATTAGCACCACCAATGCTTAGCTAAAGAACAACTTAGCTTATCTGCACCTATAGAAATTCTTTCCTTGACTTATTAACACTAATAGAAATTCCTCCCTTCTATTCATGTAATTATTCTCCTTCCCTTTCTCATAAAATCCCTTTGCCATTAACCCCAATTGGAACACTATATAAATTTCCACCTGAATCAGTGCTTCCTAAATAGCTATTCTTTTGGATCTTGAACAAATACTTGTTGCCTCTCACTTTGGACTTTATTTTTTAGCTTAATACTTCTATTCACATAATTATTCCCTTCCTTTTCTCATAAAAACCCTTTGACTTCACTCTGTAATTGGGACACTATTTGGGTTTCTGCCTATATTCTGTATTCAATTCTTTCTGATCCCAAGTAATTCCTGTTGTTGCCTCTCATTTTGGCTTTTTTTTTTTTAAGTTCTTAGCTTATTCTCTCATGAAAACTCTGCACAATCACCAGAGAGTCACTGAAAAATCCTCACTCCTTCTTTGCCAGCACCAACACTGGCCTGTGCAGTCCCCCTGACTTTCATTCCATTATTATGTTCTTTTCGCTGTTTTCTTTTTATTTTTTTTAAGATTTTATTTATTTTAAAGAGGGGAGAGAAAGAGAGACAGAGAGAGAGAGAGAGAAAGGGAGAGGAGCAGGAAGCATAAACTCTCATATGTGCCTTGACAAGCGCAGGGTTTCAAATGAGCAATTTCAACATTCTAGATCAATGCTTCATCCACTGTGCCATTACAGGTCAGGCCCTTTCGCTGTTTTCTTGAGATAATCGTCCTCTGATACAGGCCATCTCTGACAAACCTATGTTTGGGTTAATTTTTCGTAATCCAAGAAATCATAAATCATGGCAAAGCCAGTAGTCTTGTCACCACAAAAATGGGTTCTGAATCCAAATACAAAGATAACATCTGGTGTGGTCTTCTATTTTTGGCAAGTTTTTCCTGAATTTCTGTCTTAGGTACTGTTGCCTTCCTAGGGTAGAGGGCATTAATGACCATTTGTTTAGGCTCAAGTAATCTGCTAGTCATGAACTTTCTGGTCAGGATAGTTATTGTGCCATTCACAACGCTGGCTGACCTTCAAGCAGTCAGGGAGAAGAAGCCTTATTGTATTTATTTTATTTTATTTTATTTTGTTAACAGTGTTTGAGAAACTTATGTTGTAGCAGAAGAGGCTGTACTTAGATATATGCTAGGGTTGTCTTGTAGTTCCCAAAGTGGTGAGCAGGGCTGGAAGGCCATAAAGATCCCCTAAGAGTGGCCAAAGGAAATTTTACCTACTTAGCAGACATTCATTCCATGTAGACAAGAGCTACAGCAATTTCTTTGTAGAGTCTGGGAAAACCAGAAAACCTTGTACTTCCAACTTAAAATATGCTATTATCTCTTTAAGATAAGTTTCTATGTACAGACACTTTAGAACTTTTAACTGTCTGCTGAAGCCTTTCCATGATCTCATGTGACTCCCATTCTGCAGATGAGGAAGGAGTTGAAAAGTAGAATGCCAATTTTGTTTATAAGTCATGCTAATTTAGCCATATTGCTACAAAACACATGTGTACATCAATGTGGGCCTCTCAAAGTTGTATGTTCCCCAAGTCCTTTTCCCTACATTCTTAGAATTTTTTAAATGAAAGGGATAAAAAAGTGGGTGGTTCTCTTCAATCTAGCAGTCACACCTCTGAAGGCAGCTGTTTCTCTAGGAGGGAATCCATCCAGTTCCAGGCCCAAACCACAGGCGATGATGCCGGCTTTGCCCGGAGAGCCATGGGGGAGAGCTGCCCTCTGCACACCAGGCTTGGTGCACAGTCTGTGCATCACACTCTCCAGGGGGAGCTGCTGTTAAGAATTCGGTCCTTCTAATGTCTCCTCTCCCTCCAGACTCCCAGCTGGCCGTGCACACATGCATTTCTACATTCCTAACCCAGGTGCCTCTGTTCTGTGGTCTCTTTATTGGGGGCTCTGAAGAAGGCACTTTTCAATTCTCTGTATGGGGTGGGAAAGCCTTAACTGAAACACTTTTCTCTAGTCTGACCTTACTTTTCCACTCCCAGGCCTTCTCCTAGGCCCATGAAACAGCAGTCTTTTGAGCCAGGCTCCTAAGGGAGATGCTTCCTCTGTCTCTGCTACGTGTCACTGACTGACCCTTATCTGGAACCGTTCCCTGGGGAAAACAGAACAATGAGGACCCAGTCTTTTGCTTTTTGGTCCCTTGCTTATAATATTGCTGTAAGTGAATCAAGTCTGGCTTATTAATTTCGTTTTGGCTTGCTGGCCTACCTGACCACCTCGATGCCTGTCATTTCAACACTAGGGTGACGGGGTTCTGATTTTGTTTCCTCCTAGCAAAATACAAATACCACTGGACAATTATATGGAACTGTGCTTTGGTTATCTTGCACTGGCAAACCTACCTGATCACTTCCTATCAATAGAATTTTATAATTAACCTGTTTGTAATATTAACTCAAAGAAGAAGAGTCCATGTTTTCCCATGTTAAATTGATAGCCTCACTTGATATTGAAGGCTGGTTAACTAAAAAGTAACTACAACTCTAAAGGAAAAAAAAACCCTGAATTTCCTCTGAGTCTAAGAGGAAAAGAGACTTTCCCCTCCTTTCCTTATAGCATTTCCTTTGGAAAAACTTGTAGCTATAAATCCTTTCTCTGTCACTTTAAGAAGAATGTAAATTTTAAAGATCACATAAGCCTCTTGCCAATTTACATCCTAGGAATGTCTGTCTTGGGAGCTTTGGAACCATTTCTTTGAAATGTGGACATCAGGGAGGACCCTGCCTTGACTCTACATCTCTCTTGGAGGTCAGTCTAGGCTCCAGGCTCTAAATTGTAACTTCCTGCTAGTCTAAAAATACAAGAAGTTCTTTTTGCCTTTGGATAAAAACAATTCATATGTTGTAATGGACTGCATCTGCCTGGCTGTACAAAAGGGTGAGCTCTGTCTACACAATCTCTTTGGCAGACTGCCTATAATGTACATCAGGCTGGGTAAATGTTTATTCAGCAATTAAGCTGTTTTTTTCCTATATATGTGGAAAGGGTTTACTGGGTTCAGTTCTTTGAAAAAATATCCTATCTCTGCCACTTAATAAAAATTTGAAATTTGTTACCTTAAAAATTTTTTTCCATTGGCTGTTTTGTTTGGTCTAATGTGGTGGTTAAGGATGTGAGCTTTGGATTCAGAATGATTGGACATAAATCCAATTTCTTTCAAAGTTATTCTATATACCACTTGAGTGATGTGGGCAAGTTAGCTAACATTTCTAATTGTCTCCACATCTAGATACTACAAAAGTTCCACACCTAAAAAAAAAATAATAATAATAATAAATTTAAAGTTCTGAAAACACAAATAATTTCTTTAAATTCAGCAGAAAAATATTGCAAGGATTGGCTCTGAATAATAATTTTAAAGGCTAATAGTGAAAAGTCAATTTGAAGACCAAAGCCTAAACGAACAACACAAAACAAATACAGTCAATTCTTATCTGTGGTAGTTATATCCAACAAAGTCACCATAAACACTAAATTAACAAAGACTAAGCCATTGCTCCTAGGGAAAATACAGGGTCAGGATCCTGCATGCATCTCGTCACATTTCTTCAACTGATCAATATTTAACCTAGTTTTATGTGTGTTAATGTTTAAAGACATGGCTAACAGCACTACAAGTCATGCCTAAATGAAGTTTACTTAACACATATATTTTTTCTGTAAGATACATCACAACCTTCTTGTGTACACAGCACTTCAACACTATGCTTGGGGGCCATCTTGGAAAAATCACCAGTAAGAAAACACAAAATGGGAAGGGGAGGGGAGGGGAGAGGCAAAGGAAAGGGAGGGGAGAAAGGAAAGGGGAAGGAAGGAAGGAAGGAAGGAAGGAAGGAAGGAAGGAAGGAAGGAAGGAAGGAAGGAAGGAGGGAGGGAGGGAGGGAGGGAGGGAGGGAGGGAGGAAGGGGAGAGAGGGAGAGGAAGGAAGGAAGGAAGGAAGGAAAGAAGGAAGGAAGGAAGGAAGGAAGGAAGGAAGGAAGGAAGGAAGGAAGGAAGGAAGGGAGGGAGGGAGGGAGGGAGGGAGGGAGGGAGGGAGGGAGGGAGGGAGGGAGGGAGGAAGGGAGGGAGGAAGGAAAGAAAAAGAGAGAGAAAGAGAAAGAAAGAAAGAAAGAAAGAAAGAAAGAAAGAAAGAAAGAAAGAAAGAAAGAAAGAAAGAAAAGCACAGTAATAAAAGGATGTTTGTTCACAGTATGAGGGCTGAAACAAGGGCAGAGTGTCATCTTGTTCAGCAGCTGGAAATGTTTATGTTGGGCATGTCCATGAATGATTATGAAAAGTGCAGCAAGTATTGATTTTAGGGTTGAAAATAAAATTTAGAAGGTAGTCAAGTTCACGGATATGGAATCTATGAATAATAAAGATTGACTATATGTATTATCTCTGTATATATAAGTGCATTTGTGTATGTATGTATATATATCTTCACTAAATACACTTCCCTTAAAGTCAACAGATTCCTCTGAAGGGGATCAGGATATGCCATTCCAAAATTTGCCATTTTGACATAAGAAATGTTTTTTGTTTTTTTCAGTTTTAAAAAAATATTGGCCCTGGCCAGTTGGCTCAGTGGTAGAGCATTGGCCTGGCATGCAGGAGTCCTGGGTTTGATTCCCGGCCAGGGCACACAGGAGAAGCGCCCATCTGCTTCTCCACCCCTCGCCCTCTCCTTCCTCTCTGCCTCTCTCTTCCCCTCCCGCAGCCAAGGCTCCACTGGAGCAAAGTTTGCCCAGGCGCTGAGGATGGCTCTGTGGCCTCTGCCTCAGGCGCTAGAATGGCTCTGGTTGCAACAGAGCAACGCCCCAGAGGGGCATAGCATCGCCCCCTGGTGGGCATGCCGGGTGGATCCCGGTCGGGCGCATGCGGGAGTCTGTCTGACTGCCTCCCGTTTCCAGCTTCAAAAAAATACAAAAATAAATAAATAAAATAAAATAAAAATAGCTTTAATTTTATTACAAAGCAATATATATTTACTGTAAAAACTGGGAGAATACAGAAAACAACTCCAAGTTCATCAATTCAAATGCAAATTATGTTTGGCTACCTGGGATCATGGCAGATTATTCACTTTCAGGGCATTTTTTTTCTTAACTGGATTTGACCTCAAAAGCTATCTTAACACAGTGCCTGTGGGATGTATAATACCTGATCAGCGTTGGCCCATGGGTTGATATCTTTTTATTTTTATCTGTTCCTTTCTGATGTCTTTCTCTAGGACCGCCTGTTAATATATACTCAGGTATACACATACATTTTAATGACATAAGAAATGTATAAGCTGAAGGAATCTGACAAATGGCAGGTGCATGAAGGGCTCTCTGACCTCTCCCTTCTTTCCTGAAGCAGATCCTGAGACCCTCCTGTGACAGGTGCCCTCCCTGTGCCAGGAGGAAAGGCGCATGTTTATCTCTGAAGACAAAGGGACACCAAGAAGAATTTAGTTTCCTCCAGTTTACTACCCCTAGCTCATACTCTACTGTCCTATCACTTTTTCCCACAACTTTCTACTCTTCCTCAAACCTAGTATAAAAACACTCAGGCTTAACTGCTTGTTCAGGTCATTTCCTTAAGGAGGTTCCTATGTCAGGTAAAACTTATATTCAATATATTTGTATGCTTTTCTCATGTTAATCAGTCTTTGTCAGCTTAATTTTCAGGCCCAGCCAGAGACCCTAAAAGAGCTAATGAAAAGTTTTTCCTCGCCTATACTTTCTCCTCTGACTTTTTACGTCCCTATATCTTTTTACTAGTTGCTTCTCAACCAATTTTCCCATTGGTTAATGCATCAATAACTACCTAGTCATTCAGGCCTAAAACTTATATCAGTCTTGATTTTCCCCCTCAGCTGCCTATATTCAATCCATCACCAAGTCTTATCAGTCCTACCTATAATATTTCAACACTTCTCACCATCACCACTACAGCCAACTTCGATTGTGTCACTACCATCTCCTGTCCAAAACCTCACACAATAGTTACTCTTACACTGTGTCACATTTAGTACTTCTATATCAAAACTGTCTTATTTGTCTTATTTTCACTGTGCTTCTCCCTTCATGTAATCTCCATGAGGGCAGGGACCTTTTCTATTTGGTTTACTACTGTAATTCCAATACCCAGAATACCAAAATGTCAAGCAATAGTAGAAAAGGAAAAAATATTAATTGAATGAATGAATGCCTTTTCAAACCTTCTACTTCTCTCTTTTTTTAGTTTTCCTTCTCTACTATTTTAATTTAATTCTATATGTAATTCTTGGATATCCAAAATACTTGCCTTTCACTGTGGCATATATTGCCACAGGAAAAAAGAAACACAGTTATTAAAAAGTGAATTTAACTAGCGTGCGGAGGACCCGGGTTCGATTCCCGGCCAGGGCACACAGGAGAAGCGCCCATTTGCTTCTCCACCCCTCCGCCGCGCTTTCCTCTCTGTCTCTCTCGTCCCCTCCCGCAGCCAAGGCTCCATTGGAGCAAAGATGGCCCGGGCGCTGGGGATGGCTCTGTGGCCTCTGCCCCAGGCGCTAGAGTGGCTCTGGTCGCAACATGGCGACACCCAGGATGGGCAGAGCATCGCCCCCTGGTGGGCAGAGCGTCGCCCCTGGTGGGCGTGCCGGGTGGATCCCGGTCGGGTGCATGCGGGAGTCTGTCTGACTGTCTCTCCCTGTTTCCAGCTTCAGAAAAATGGAAAATAAATAAATAAATAAATAAATAAAAGTGAATTTAATACAATTTAGTACAATTGACTTAATACATCTAATAAATACATTAACTCATAGAGTTTCCACAACATTTCATTCCAACGCTCCCTCAAGTCCCATTCCCTTGAACCAAAGAGTAAACATAGATAATCTTCAGAAAATACTATTGGAGGACAAATTTTTTGAAATTCCTCTGAGTACATGCTTTCCAAGTCAAGAAATATATAAGTGGTGAATATGAATGGATCACTGCATTCATTCTGGTACTTTTAAAGTATAATAAGATATTCTTCAGGTCATAGCTACCACCAACACAAATTTGGGGCTTGTCATTTCTAATTTCAACAATTCTCTTACAATTCCTCTATGACTTCCAAAAACAATTTGCTAGTTAAAATCTTGCCCTTTATTACATCAGGCAAACACCTTTTTCTTGTTCGTACTTAGGATGAATATATAGCCAAATCCAACACAATGGAAATTATTTTTAAACTATGGAACCAGAACTATCCCTTTTTAATGTAATTTCCCTCCATCAGCCTGGTAATTTCAAGCCAAGCCCACTCTAAGATAAGCATGACAGGTAATAAAATGCAAAAGCGTAATATATTTATAGCTTTGGTAAAATATAATTACTTCATGTTTTTCTTCAGGGATTTCTCCAGTTTCTTCACCTGTTGTTTATAAAGTCTTAATTCATGCTGTGTAGGCCTGCAGAAAGTAAGTCATGTTGAATACAGTCAATTTACTGAATAAAACTATAAAGCTATTTAATAATAAACAATAACATATACCTTGTTACTTGTCACAATTATGCTTATTACAATTCTCAAAATATTCCATGACCACTAGTGAGAAATTTATTGATCACTGAATTTCTTCTACTCTGTATTCCCTGTCCAAAACGTTTTACACATTTTTATTGTTGTTAACCAATTAATTTTTATACTGAAATATTTCAAATGTACAGACAAGAACTGGGAATAGTGAAACAAACAGTTTTACTATATTAAAGTTGAATATTAACAGATTTTTTCAAATCTTTTCAAAAAATTATACATATACTTAAAACTCCATGTGTGTCCCTCATTAATGTCATTCCATTCCTTTGCATAACACAGGTATCCACTATCCCAAATTCACGTTCATGATACCCATGCATATTTTAAAATCTTTACTATCTATTTATAGAATCATAAATTTACATATTACTATATGGCAGGTTGTTAAGATTTATATAAGTGGTTTATACAGTAGATTATCAGACCCCTCTCCACTAAAGTATAAGCTTTATGAGAACAAGGTATTTGTTTTGGTCATTATACTATACCAACTTTGAGTGGTTCTCGAAGTGTGCACCCTAGATTTCCAGGTGTGCCCTATAGTATTCCAGAGAAATATGTGCCTGTTGGGGACCAAAAAACCAACAGGGCTTTTGCAGTTTAGATTTTTGGGGGACAGAGGTGTGGGGAATTGGCTGTAAACTGACAGTCTGTCCAACCCCCCACCTCACTTGCCTGATTAGGTTGCAAAAGGCTGTTAAGCTGTGGTGCTGGATTGTTTACACTACCTCCCATGTCCCCAGGAAAGACCTGAGGCAAGTTTCTTCTATCCTTTGTTAGGTGTAAAGTTAAGATGATGTGTATGGTGGGGGTTTTCTGCACTTGGTAAAATTCTTGGGTTGCCTTGGAAACATAATCAAACATCTCACTGATTTGCTAATGGTCCACTTTGCCCTACAAATAAAGCAAGATGTGGTTTTTCCATGTGCTTTGTTCTTGCCAGCAGCAATTACAGGGTCCTCCCAACCCTTTATTTTCTTAATTCTGCACCGATCCCACTCAGGACCTGGAATTACTAGCTGTGCTGGTTTGCAGTATGTGCCCAAATATAAAAATAAATATAGTTATTCTATTATATCATTTCATCACAGAAATACCGCTCTTTTTGTTAACATATTATTATTGTATTTATTATTAACACATCATTATATTATTTTTAGATAAATACACCCAAATAAAATGCATAGATTTCTCAAAAAGAAGCATGATATTGAAGAATCCAATTCTGGAAGTGAGCAAAAGTTAAGTGTAAATAAAATAGGACTTGAAGGCTGATGGGCAGAATTTATAGCATTTTCCATCACTTAACACTGAACAATACAACTGGATTAGAAATCCATTCATGGAAGCTTCAAGTGATTTGGTTTAACATTAACAGAAGAAGAAGAACTGGCAGCTATATCCACTGATCGAGGATTGATGATTAAACATAAGGAACTGTCTCTTGAAGCCTTTTGGATTTCTATAAAAGAAGAGTATGTGGCAATATCTAAAAAAGCTTTGAACATTTTACTACAATTTTCAACATCCTATTTATGTGAATTAGGATTTTCTACCCTCAACACAAGAGTAAAAAGAGAAGAATTCTTCAATGTACTGATGAGGAAATGAGAGTCTGCCTTTCAAATATATGCCCAAACATTAAAGAAATAGCTAGGACACATCAGGCTCATGTTTCTCATAAACACAAGAATGAAAAAACTTAACACATTCATGCCAAGACCTGCCAAATTTACTAAATCGTGCTAAGAATGTATCTATATATATAAAAAGGTAACTTTTTTGTTGTTTTCTTATTTTTTAACCCCTTTTTTATAAATTCTAAAAAGCATAACTCAAAAAATGTAAGATAAAAATGTTTTTTAATGTCAGAATAAATTTAATTTTGTTGTATTTATTTCATTTAATTACCATAAAAGCACACTTGGACTTTATATTTTTTCTTTAATATTTGACTTATTATAACATATTTCTCAGAAATTTGTATATAGTGTGCCTACAATTATTTGTAGGATTTTAAATGTGCCCCGACTTCAAAAAGTTTTGAGAACCCTGTATTACACTAAAGGACAGGATAGTGTCTATCTTATAACAGCTCTTCAACAAATATTTGTTGAATGAAAAGTCTTATTACTCACTGTCAACATGTAAAGTCTCATCCTTCTGTGGTAGTATGCTATATATAAATGTACCTTTCGTTGTGTGCTATTTAAGCTTTTTAGTTTTCTTCTCCTCCTACCACATAGGATTTTAATGAAATAATAAGATTGTCTAAAGAAATGTGGGAATGGGAAGCATGCTAGTAAGATTGCATCTACTCTTTGAGTTCCTACCCATTTTTTTCAATATAGAGTCCTATTTTTCTCCCTGCCTTTGCCTACCTATGTGATCTCGTTCCTTCCATCATATGAGAAACAACTGATTAAAATGAATATAAGAGTATGAATTTCCCCAAGGTTAGTTTTAGAGTCAAGGGGCTAGAATGATTCATTTAACGTTCCAAATTCCAGTATGTGTTTACTTTCTAAAGGTTACATAAAAATGACTTAGGTTTCTCTCACCTGGTTTCCAAATCTTTTTGAAGATTCAGCTTTTCACTTAATAGTACATCAATCTTAGCTTTTGCTTCTTCAAGCTGATTCTGTAATGACTGCAACACATTTCATAGAAAAATAGTTAACTTTCCTACATGATTATTTCACTTTATAAAAAAGTATTTATGCATCATGTACTCCCCATACCATTAGAAGGCCTTTATAACTTGGTAAGGCTTCAAGACTTCTATAGTCTTCCTCCGACTGACTTTCATCTTCTTTATATTGCCTACGAAAAACCATATGCAGTTTGTTTCTTGTGAAAAAAAAAACACACCTAGCTATAAAAATTAAATCAATTAACCTAAATATGAATTAAAATTTAAGGTAAATTTCCTACTTGTTCTCCTAGAAATACTGGGGGTTTTTGGTGGTACTTTTAAATCACCAAGAAAAAAATAAACTATAGAAAAAAATGTAAAGTATAAGAGGATAAAGCAAACAGATTTAATAGTCTTGACTTAAGTCTTGACACCAGCATTAACCAGTTGTTATCTGTGTAGCAGTCAGCATCTCAGATTTGTTTTTGCATCTGTCAAATAGAGATAATATCTGTTATATATGTCTCACAGGATTGGTGTTAAAAGTAAACAAAAGATATAAAAGCACTGTGTGAACTGCAAAGTGCTACTAGCAAATCAGTATTATTATTTTTAACAATGCTAATGCATTAACACTGGGCTGTCCAATATGGTCAGCACTAGTACATATGGCTAATGAGCATTGGAAGTATGGCTAATGTGACTGAAGAACAAAATTTTTCATTTTATTTTAATTAATATTAAAAACTGAAGCAGTATAAAGTATTTTTCTGCTAAACACAACTTTCTTGTTTAGAGCTCCATTCCACCTTTTTGCATCATATTAAGGTATTACTGCTGTAGCCAAGGGTGCACTGGGTACATGCGTGGCTTATAGTACTGCATACAAACATACTACCAGTTGAGTTAGTGTCAACAATTTGATTCAGTTTGAATGGTTTTTCTTTCTGATGAACCCATATAACAATGTTTATTTTGATAACATATTTATTCTGATACCTATATAAATCATAATAATTAAATTGATATATTTATTATTTTATAAACTATTTTTACAATTAAAAAAATAATTACCGATGAATTTTTAACAGAATCAAGTGGAGATAATATCTGAGACAGTACAACAACTGGGACAATAAAGAGACTGAAAGAAGGTATGTCATAGATTTCCTAATGAATGAACGCTGTTGTGAACATTGTTGGTTTACAACTGACAAAAGAAAAACCAGATAAACTGAACTTCATAAAATTTTTATAACCTTGAGCTCCAAGGACATCATCAATAAAAGACAACCCACAGCCTGACGAGGTGGTGGCGCAGTGGGTAGAGCATCAGACTGGGATGCGGAGGACCCAGGTTCGAGACCCCGAGGTCGCCAGCTTGAGCATGGGCTCATCTGGTTTGAGCAAAGCTCACCAGTTTGGACCCAAGGTTGCTGGCTTAAGCAAAGGGTTACTCGGTCTGCTGAAGGCCCACCGTCAAAGCACATATGAGAAAGCAATCAATGAATAACTAAGGTGTCGCAACGAAAAACTGATGATGCTTCTCATCTCTCTCCGTTCCTGTCACTATCTATCCCTCTCTCTGACTCTCTGTCAAAAAAAAAAAAAAAAGAGTAAAAATAAATAAAAGAGAACCCACAGGAGAAAATATTTGTAAAGCAATAAAGAACTTGTATCCAGATACATAAACAACTCTTGCAACTTGACAATAAACAGACTAATAACTAAATTTAAAACTAGTCAAAGGACTTGAAAAGATATTTCTCCAAAAGATATGCAAATAACAATACGCATATGAAAAAGATCCTCAACATCATCAGTCTGTAGGGAAATATGAATCAAAACCACAATCAAATACACTCAAAACCCACTGGTATGGCTAAAATTAAAAGTATAGACAATAACAAGTGTTGATAAGAATGCAGAAAAATTGGAACCCTCATATACTGATTGGTAGAAATGTAAAATAGAAACATAAAATGCAGCCACTTTGTAAAACAGATTGGTAGTTGCTCAAAATGTTAAACATTTAATGTTACTGCATGACCCAACAACTCCACACCTAAATACATATATGAGAAGTTAAAACATGTCTTGTAAACACAAAAACTTGTAAACAAATGTATGTAGGATAGCATTGTTCATAATAGCTAAAAAATGGAAACAATCCAAATCTCCATCAATTGATAAAAGAATAAACAAAATGTGGTTGGTATATCCATACACTAAACTATTATTCAGACCTAAAAAGGTATGAAGTATTTATACATGCTATAATATGTATGAACCTTGAAAGTGTTGTGCAAAGTAGAAGCCAGTAAAAAATGATCCCATACTGTACATGATTCCATTTATGCAAAATGTCAAAAACAGGAAAATTCACAAATATAGAAAGTAGATTAGTGGTTGGCTAAGGGTTGGGTTCCAGGTGGATAGAAGGTCAGGGATGAGATAGGGAGTGATTGCTAATTGGTTTCTCAAAAGGGTAATGAGCAAGCTCTGAAATTAATCATGGTAACAGTGACAACTCTCGGAATATATAAAAACCACTGAATTGCACCTTTAAAATTGTCAATTTTATGATATACAATTATACCTCAATAAAGCTGTTATTCAAAAAACTTGCTATATTAAAATACTTTAAGATAATAAAGTATTGTGTTAAGAGGCATTTTCAGAAAATACATACAGGTATTGATCGACTTACAACCTATGCAACTTACAAGCATTCGACTTTACAACCACAATAGCTAGCCATGACTGCTCCGCGCCTGGCAGCGCAAGCGTTGCCCAACTAGGCGTACGACAGTGCGGGCCAATAAAATGTTTCGTACATGTTTATATATATATTTTGATATGTTTTGCAATTGGGAAAATGTTTCCTATGGTGTTTTTTACACCTGTATTTTGTATTTTTGTATGCACCTGTATTTTGTAATTTTGTATGTTTTGCAAATATTAAACCAGTTGTACTGGTAATGCAGTGTTTGACTTAAATCTGACGAATGTAAAAATAAGAAACAAAATGGTGTAGAGATGATACAAATGGCATAAAACAAAGAAAATTATGATATCTAACAATAATGAAAGAAAATGATAAAATATGACTTAAAGATCTTTATAACATCATTTCACAGTACTGTACATATAGCCTACTCAACTTACGACCAAACCGTGTTACGACCAGTCTGTCGGAACCAATCGTGGTCGTAAGTCAAGCACTAGCTGTAATCAAAAAGCATCTAAATTAGACACCGAAATCAGAATTAATCATCCAACAGAAATTTTAGAATAATTTTTTTTAGCAGAATCTGAGCTTGTAACTTTGGCCAGCTAAGAAACATTTTAAAGTCTTTCACAAAAACAAATTGTTTTTAGATATAAAGATAGTAAAATAAATCATTTGTTATAAAAATTTGTAGGAAAATCACAATAAAACATTTTATAAAAAGTAAAAGATATTTAATTAAATTCAAAAACAACTGACTGTAAAACACAAGACCTTACATCAAAGATCAGTTAATCCAAAATTTGAAACTTTTCAAAATTTCAGGATGACAACAGAGTAATGGCAGCGTGAGAGAAATTCCCGATTTCTCTCCTTGAAATTTCAACAAATTGAACAACTACAACACAGCTAAGGAACCCCAACAAGGCTTGCAGGCACACCTGAAAGATCCACACACCTCATGGACTAAAGGTGGGGTGGGGTGCAAAGGAGGGTGGAAGATAAAACACATTCGCAGTGGGCTCTGGAGGAGAGGAGACAAACCTGGTGACTGAGTTTTTCTTTCCTCTGCTGGACTATGGGGAGTAGGGCTCTCTGAATCATGTCTGAGGGGTACAGAGAGGGAAACTCGGAGTGACTGGGTCACCTTCTGCTGGGAGGAGTCATGAGATAGAGGGGCAGAGGGGAGATAAACCAAAGCATCCAGAACACAGCATCACGACCAGTGTTCCAGTGGTCTGCCTGCAGTTGGCACTTGGCAGAGACAGAGAAAGCTAAAGTGCAGCCGCCTAGGCTCCCAAATCCCACCTCCCTCACCTTACAGTACTAAGAGTGGCACAGACAAACCCCATAACTAGCACTCCAGAGCCACCCTCTCTCCTAAAGAACAGAGGTGCTCCGCAACTGGTCCCCAGGTCTGTTGAGACATGGGAAAGAGCACAGAAGCCTGAGATTGTCATTGCCAGAGCCGTAAAGCCAGAAAGCTAAAGCCATAAAGCCCTCACAACATGCCCCACACACCAACACGACTGAGGCCCAGCCTACATCATTGCAACAGCAACATCTCAGCGGAGCACAGCCCAGGAACTTGACAGAGCTAAAAGTTGTAATACAGTGACACCTACTGGAAGAACCCTCTCAAAACGTAAATTTATTTTTCCTTTAATTTCCCTTTTTTCTTTTCCTTCTTATTCTTTCTTCTTTCTCTTTTGAAGTTCATTTTCTTTAATTTTTATATTTTGTATCCTTATTTTTAGGGTGTTTTGTTTTTAATTTTTTTGTTTGCTTTCAACATATTTCTGTGTTTTTTCTTGTCATATTTTTTTTGTTTTTATATTTTTATTGTACTTTTTAATTTTCATTTTTTGTTATCTTTAGTTCTTTTTTGTTGTTGTTAGGGTTCTTAACAATACCACTCTCATATGCCATCAAGGAAGAATAAATCAAATACTATGGCTACAAGACAGAGATATAGTTCAGAAAGAAAACAAAAAATCTCCAGAAATAAACCTTAATCACATGGGAACCTTGGAGTTAAATGATAGAAAATTCAAAATTGAAGATCTGAAAATATTCAATAAGATGTAAGAAGACACCAATAGGCAATCTAATGACCTCAGAAAACAAATTCATGAACAAAACAAATACTTCACCAAGGAGACTGAAACTTTAAAAACAGAGATGAAGCCCTGGCCGGTTGGCTCAGCGGTAGAGCATTGGCCTGGTGTGCGAGGGACCCAGGTTCGATTCCCAGCCAGGGCACATAGGAAAAGCGCCCATTTGCTTCTCCACCCCCCCCCTTCTTCCTCTCTGTCTCTCTCTTCCCCTCCCGCAGCCAAGGCTCCATTGGAGTAAAGATGGCCCCAGGCGCTGGGGATGGCTCCTTGGCCTCTGCCCCAGGCGCTAGAGTGGCTCTGGTCGCGGCAGAGCGACGCCCCGGAGGGGCAGAGCGTCGCCCCTGGTGGGCATGCCGGGTGGATCCCGGTCGGGCGCATGCGGGAGTCTGTCTGACTGTCTCTCCCCGTTTCCAGCTTCAGAAAAATACAAAACAGAGATGAAGAACTCAATACATTAGTTGAAGACTGAGGTAGAGGAAAGAATCAGTGACATCAAAGACGGGCAACTAGAGATGCCTCAGAGAGAAGAGGAGAGACTTGCGAATTAAAAAACTGAGAGTGCTCTACAAAAAATTGTCTGACTCCATCAGAAAGAATAACATAAGAATAATGATAATAGCAGAAGAAGAAGAGAAGGAGAAGGGAAGGGAAAGCCTATGCAAATAAATAATTGATGAGAATTTCTCAAGCTTATGGAAAAAGAGCCTCGAATCCAAAAGGCAAACAGAACGCCAAGTTACCGCAACACAGACAGACTTACTCCAAGGCACATCATAATAAAATTGTCAAAAATCAATGACAAAGAAAGAATCCTCAAGGCAGCAAGGGAAAAGAACATAATATATAAAGGAAAGTCCATTAGGTTATCTTCAGACTTCTCAGCAGAAACTCTATAAACCAGAAGAGAGTGGACCCAAACATTCAAAGTACTAAAAGAGAATTACCAGCCAAGAATACTATATCCATCAAAGTTATACTTCAAATATGAAGGAGAAATAAAAACTTTTACAGACATACAGAAGCTGAGGGAATTCATCACAAGAAAACCCCCACTGCAGGTAATACTCAAGGGAGTTATCTGACCAGATACAAAGCCCAAAACAAATCAAAACCACAAGTAAAAGCTCCAACAAGGTCACATAAAAACAAGGATAATCTGTGACAATAACATAAAAGGGGAGAAGATCTACAGTAGCAAAGGAGGATGGAGTGCAGAAGCACTCATAAGACAAAGGACTCTTATACATATGAATATTTTTCTCTTATTAACCTAATGGTAACCACACACGGAACAGATACTACTGAAACACACAGCTTAAAAAAAGAATAAACAGGGCAAGCCCTGGCCAGTTTGCTCAGTGGTAGAGTGTCAGCCTGGCATGTGGAAGACTCAGGTTTGATTCCCGGTCAGGGCACACAGGAGAAGCGTCCATCTGCTTCTCCATCCTTCCCCCTCTCCTTCCTATCTCTCTCTTCCCCTCCCGTAGCCAAGGCTCCATTGGAGCAGAGTTGGCCTGGGCGTGGAGAACAGCTCCATGGCCTCCGCCTCAGGCACTAGAATGGCTCTGGCCACAACCGAGCAACACCCCAGATGGGTAGAGCATCGCCCCCTGGTGGGCACGTGGGGTGGATCTCAGTTGGGCACATGCGGGAGTCTGACTGCCTCCCTGCTTCTAACTTTGGGGGGGGGTGTTAAGTAGAGGGCTTCTGCCTCTGCTAGAGGTCCAAATCCTGTCTGCCTATTCCTTTGGTGTTGCTCCTCTGCCTCTCCAGTTACATACCTCCTCCTCTTGGCTTCCTGCTTTTACCCCAGTTAGACTTCCAAATTGTAACCTGTATTCCCTCATTTTCTCCTTTCACGTCTTACATCTTTGAACTCTTCTATCACCTTTTCTTTAGTAATTTAATACTTTTTCATTATTACTCTCCTTTTACAGTACTCTTGCTTCTTCAGGTAATGCTAATACCCTATTTGTAGATCTGAAAATCCACCTTGAAGTTGCTACAATCTCACCATCAAGTTAGTACTCACTCATAGAAAGAAGACTCATTTCAGTCCATGAACCTTGAAAATACTCTCCTTAAGAGACTCTATATTGCTACAAAGTTTAAATGACTTCTAATTTTCTCATGTGCGAGAACTTTATCTATGTATTATTATATAGCTCCAATTTTCTTCCTATCTCCTTCTCCCTAATGAGAGACATTCAATCCCAACATATGACCTGAGCAGTTTGTATAGGCCAAAATATTTCACGTTAGCTAGACAGGTGATTATGGGATCAAGTGAAAAATTCATTTCCTCCAAACTTCTTCCTCTTCAATCCCAGATTTCCACTACAAATTCATGACAACCAAATTCAACACTACCTCCATAAGAACCTCATCCTTTTGTCATTTTGTCGGAGAACCCCAGTTTGCACAACTTCAGAGGAAACCTCTCACATCATATTCTACATGAGATTTCAGTGATGGCTATGCTACATCAGTGTTTCTCAAACTTTTTTACACTGGGGACCAGAGAAAATAGAGAATTCTTTGGGAGATGGCTAAGGCAGAAATCACCCTGAGTGTAAGTGGCTTCGACTATGATCATTGGGTCGGGTCTGTAATCTTCATAGAACATCAGGGTGGTTAACTCTTTTGCAGACCAGCACGAAATTTATGGCAGACTGGTGGTTGAAACCCTATCCTAAATCCTCTCTACTCTTACTCAAAATCTCAAACTCTCTCTTCATCATCTACATCAGCAGTCAGCAAACTGCTGCTTGCTACATCAAGCAAGCTGTCAGTTTTTGTAAATAAAGTTTTATGGAATATATGCCAATTTATTTGCATATTGTCTATGGCTGATTTCATGCTACAACAGTAGAGTTATTTACTGTCTAGCCCTTTACAATAAAAAGTTTGCCAGCACTTAAACCTAGATTAGAATTTATTAAAGACATAGGCCCAAGGAATCTATTGAATACTTTGGACTATATAGTATTTTTTTTTTTTTTAATTTCTCTTAAGTTGGAAATGGGGATGCAGTCAGACAGACTCCCGCATGCACCCGATCGGGATCCACCCGGCACGCCCACCAGGAAGCGATGCTATGCCCATCTTGGGGCATCGCACTGCCACAATCAGAGCCATTCTAGCGCCTGAGGCAGAGGCCACAGAGCCATCCTCAGCACCAGGGCCAACTTTGCTCCAATGGAGCCTCGGCTGCGGGAGGGGAAGAGAGAGACAGAGAGGAAGGAGAGGGGGAGGGGTGGAGAAGCAGATGGGCGCTTCTCCTGTGCGCCCTGGCCGGGAATCGAACCCGAGACTCCTCCTGTACGCCAGGCCAACGCTCTACCACTGAGCCAACCGGCCAGGGCCCATATAGTACTTTTTAAAACATTGAGTTAATTGCCTGGCCTGTGGTGGCTCAGTGGATAGTGTTGACCTGGAACACTTAGGTCACTGGTTCGAAACCCTGGGCTTGCCTGGTCAAGGCAAATAAGATGAGCAACCAATAAACAGCTAGAGTGAAACAACTACTTATTCCCCCATCTCTCCTTTCTCTGTAAAATCAATAAATATAATCTTTTTTAAAAATTGAGTTAATTGTGAACATTAAAAAATCTAATTTCATTTATAAATCTAATCTTGTAGCTTTTCTTGAAAAATAGCAGATCTTGCCACACTGAACACACATCCCTACATAGAATCAACTGACTAGAGTGTTTAGTAACTGCCCCCTTAAGATAGAAAGTGCACAGCTCTCTGCTTGGCACAATCCCCACCAAACTGGCTTTATTAATTTTCATTGTTTTCTTGATTCTGTGAGCATAAGAGTTTGCATCCTGTCAAGCTATGAAATTCTTTAATTTCCCTCTCTTTACTCTTACATACTGTCATTGTTCATTTTAGTGTCAACTTGGCTGGGTATGGTGCACAACTGTTTGGTCAAACACCAGTCTGGATAGTGCTGTGAGGTTATTTTTTAGATGTGATTAACACATAAATCAACAGACTGAGTAAAACAGGTTAACCTTCATAATGTGGGTGGGCCTCATACAATTAGTTAAAGGCCTCAAAAGAAACAACTGAGACCTCCCAAAATGAAAGGTATTCTGCCTCCTGACTACATTCGACCTCAACACTGCAACATCAACTCTTCGTTTGGTCTCCAGCCTGCAGGCCTAACTCACAGATTTCAGACTTACCAGCCTCATAATCACATGAACCAATTCCTATAAAATCTCTCTACATACAAATGTATATCTTATTCATATGTACAATTTTGTGATTATTATAACATTTTTAGTGTTTTGAAGTCTATTACTTTTCATAATTATGTTGTTACATTTTCTCTCCCTTAACAGATTGTAAAATTCTAGAAATGACTGTATCCAAAACTCTGTCCTATCTCTGTAGAATGTAACACCATGCATGCCATCTAAAAGATAAGTTTCATTTGAAAATCAGAAGGTCCCAGAAGTGTAACACCATGCATGCCATATAAAAGATAAGTTTCATTTGAAAATCAGAAAGTCCCAGAAGTTACTTATAATACTGCTTTCTGAACAGAATGAAGAGTTGGCTCTATCATTAGTTGTTCTTTTCTACCTTTCCTCCCTTTTTCACTTTTTTCCCCTCTTCCCTCCATCCTGCTCTATTTTGTGTCCCAAAGGGGCTAGAAGGAATCAGCAACCAGTGCAGCTCTGTCACTGATCCTGCTGACCTCTGAAAGTCATTGTTTTAAGAATACCAGAATGTATGCTTGATAAAAGTGGAGAATTTATTTGCTTTGTTTCTTATGGTACCCTTACTTACTAAAACAGAACATGGCACAAAGCAGGTGCTCAAATAAATATCTGTTTAAAAAACTGCTCCATCTATAAACAATAAAACAGAATAGCTGTTTTAATGATCTCATATTAATGCACTTTAGATTATTTGGCCTTAGATATCCTTCAGCTATTTTAGGTTAGTCAAAGACCATTCATTATTTTAATTTTTACCCTTAATTTCTTTAATCAGAGGTGATAAGTGTGTTTTACTCCACATGCTTGATTTTTCTTTAAAAAAAAATTTTTTTTTAAATTATTCCTTTTACAGAGGTGAGAGAGAGAGAAGAGGGAGAGAAGCAGGAAGCATTAACTCCCATATGTGCCTTGAAAGGCAAACCCAGGGTTTCGAACTGGCGACCTCGGTTTTCCAGGTCAATGCTCTATCCACTGTGCCACCACAGGTCAGGCTTGATTTTTCACTATGGCACTTTATCTTTATATCATATAAATCTGCATACTAATTAGATTGCACTTTGGTAGGCAGCTAATCTAACCCTATTACTTTGTGAATATACTCAGTAACTATTTGATGGCTTGATGACATCAGTAGAACAAATTATAATACTTCAAAAAATAAAGTAAATCCTATTTCTTCTATGACCAATATTTTGGTGAAATAAATATATATTTAACATAAATGCAGCAATACATTTTAACATAAGTAGTAAAATACAGTCTTCAAGATCTTTATAAAAAAATAAAAAGAAATTCATAGTTACATATTAGGTAGATTTCCAAAGCATATTTTAAATTTCAAAAGGCTGTGAAACCTGTTGGTATGATTCATGACTGGAGAATAACTTTAAAAACTGTAATACATGATTAGTCGTACCTTTGAAGTTTTCTAATTTTAGATTCATAGTAGTCAATTAGGCAAAGCAACCTAGAAAACAGAAAATAACCTGAATTACTTTCAAAATGTGATATGGTAGCATTTACTATTCTCTCTACAAAATTTTAAATTACAGTGTTAAGTGTACAGATAATCTAACAAGTTTATAAAAACTTTAAGTGGTTTTACCAGAAGTATTATAATAAATCATATATTTTGTATTAGTTTCAATATATAGTTTTAAAAATAACCACAGGCCCTGGCCGGGTGGTCCTGTGGCTAGAGTTACTATGTGTCAAACTGGGAATTCTGAGCAAATAAGATAGGAAGAAGTCAAGCACATAAACTGATGAGGCAGCATGCAACACTTCCTACCACCCTCTCCTTCTTGAGTCACTGTTCCTTGGTTATCCTGACATCCAAATGCCCCTCCTCATGCTCCAAAGCTAGCTGAAATCTAACTCTTTTTGACACTTTTCCTTCTTTCAACAACTATAGCCAGTCAATCTGGAAAATTTCTTTCCATCTCTGCAATATCTCTCTTTTAGCCCTAAAATAGGCCTTCATTATCTCCCACCTGGACTATTACAACTCATTACTAACTTGTCTTTCTGTCTCTGGGCTTAATTTCTTTGCTCAGAAATCCTGGGGGTTTTTATCCTGCTATATATAGAAAGTAGAACCCAGTTTATAAGAGATAAAAATAATCACCCCCAAGATAAAATCAGTTTTAAAATGATAAATTTATCTACATATCTATTTATGAAACAAGCATTACTGTCTATCCAAGATGGTATGAGGGACTCTTTTGCAGAGATAAGAAAACACTCTGTTTTGAGTGACAATACGCTCTTCCTCCTCCTTTGTTAATCTATAGATATCCTTTTGCAAAGAAGCAATTATCTCCTGTTGCTCCATTCGTTTTTTCTTATAATGCTGACATTTTGCCTATAAAAAAAATTTCAAAGAACATAATTATGATATGTACATTTAGGACATGATGATGTCCTGACAATATTGTACACAAAGCCTAATCAAGCAGCTTCATTCAAGAATTTCAGTATTGAGGCTATTTTTAAATGGGTGCTGGCTTCAGAATGTTAATGTCATGAATGCAAAAATGTAATAAATAAAATAGGCATAAAATGGGGGAAATAAAAAATGCAAAAGAAATGGGGAAAATAGTGTTTATAATTGCATGCATGCAAGGTTTCATAATAGCAAAGGAATCCGAGAATCTAAAAAAATACAAAAAAAAACCCACAAAGAAAAAGGAAAGCCACTGGAGAGTTTTGAACTACTATGTTGACAGCACACTGAAAAGGTAAGGGGAGAAGCAGTGAGACCAAGAGAGAAGCTGGAGAGAAACGAAGGTGACTTGGGCCAGAGTGGAGACTAAAAGAGGAAAGTTTGGAGAGGAAATTCCGAAACTCAGTTCTAGACATGTAATGTTCTAGATGCCTTTTAGACATCCAACAGAGATATTTAGTAGTTAGTGGGATAGGGGCTGGGAGTTAAGTGAAGAGATCTGGGCTATAGGTTTAAATTAGGTGCTAAGAATTAGACTGAATATCACCAAGGGAGTTAGATTACAGCGAAGAGAAAAGGCCTAAAAAATTAGGACCAAGGAATAACAACACTGAGCAGTTAGGGGGATGAGAAGAACCAGCAATGGGGTTAGAGGGAAACCAAAAGAGGAGATATTCTAGAAACCAAAGGAAGAATCTCAAGAAAGGACAGTAATAGGTCAAGAAAGGTACAGACCACTGGATTAAGCAACACAGAAGTCACCCGTGACCTTGATGAGTTGTTCAGTACTATCATGTAAGAAAATACATAACTTAGTACCTGTAAAGCTTTATGCTCCTTTTGAAGATCTTTTATTTTATTCTGTTGCTGGCAAACCCTATTTAGGGATTCATCCTCCAATTCACCAATTTTGGATTTCACACTCTCCATAATTTGTTCCAAGTCATTAGCTCGTTTTTCCTCATCTATTACTTTGCATTTTTCTAGCTGAAGTTCTTTTCTAATAACAGACAAACAATTCCCTCCTTAGTAATAGACACAAAATCACATCAAAAATCCTACCCAGCCCTGGCCGGTTGGCTCAGTGGTAGAGCATCGGCCTGGCGTGCAGAAGTCCCGGGTTCGATTCCCAGCCAGGGCACACAGGAGAAGTGCCCATCTGCTTCTCCACCCCTCCCTCTCTCCTTCCTCTCTGTCTCTCTCTTCCCCTCCCACAGCTGAGGCTCCACTGGAGCAAAGATGGCCCGGGCGCTGGGGATGGCTCCTTGGCCTCTGCCCCAGGCGCTAGAGTGGCTCTGGTTGCAACAGAGCGACGCCCTGGAGGGGCAGAGCATCGCCCCCTGGTGGGCAGAGCGTTGCCCCCTGGTGGGCGTACCGGGTGGATCCCGGTCAGGCGCATGCGGGAGTCTGTCTGACTGTCTCTCCCCGTTTCCAGCTTCAGAAAAATTAAAAAAAAAAAAAAAAAATCCCATCTAACAAACAATGAATTTCTAGAATTCTTTTATACTCTTAAATTTTCTATCTTATATCACAAACCAAAAGAAATATAGTGTACCATTACAAATCTAAGCTATTGCCAAAAAATTACTTATTAAAAATACTTTTTAAATTTAGTATTTAATCAAAATGGAAAATTAAATTTCAAAATTCTTTTCAAGGCAGTTATTTCTAAACTGTATACCACTTGGATACGAAAAAATCAAGAGAGATTTTTGTATTTCGTTTTCTTACTTAAGCTGCTGATTCGTTTCTATGAGCTCCTGGATCATGTTCTGCTGACGTGCTGTGTCTTCCACCAGTGTTTTCAAGTTCTGTCTCATCCTTTGTGATGACTGTTTGTCAAAAACGATGAGATCTACGTTTTATAAAATGTAATATAAATAGTAAAAATAAGGGTAAGGCAACAAAATTAAAGATAAAATAATATTTTAAAGGAAAAAGCAGCTTTTTACCGTCACGACCAAGAATAGGGTCTGATTACCGTTAAGATCTGTTCTCCTGACTAGACACAAAGGTTTGAAGCCGTGCATCGTCAACAGCACGTTTATGCTCTCCCATTCTGCTTCTTCCCGCTGCAATTGCAAAGCAGAGAGAAAAGCATCAACCTTACCATATAACATAAAAAAATGCCCTCTTGTAAATAATTTCTTTTGTTTTCAGAATAACAGAACAATTTCTCCAAGTTTTTAAAATAAATTTGTATATACACAATGATTAAAATGAAAACAAAACAAGTGCACTGAACTAAATAGACCTTAGGCTTTTTATTTAACTGAACCAGACCAGATACCACTCAAAAAAACAAACAACAAAAACAAAACAAAAAACAGCTGCAAACTAGGTTAGATTAATTGAATAGTAAAGAAAAGGCGAAGTCTGTGGTGGCGCAGTGGATAGATTGTCAACCTGGAATACTTAGGTCGCCAGTTCAAAACCCTGGGTTTGCCAGGTCAAGACACATATGGGAAGCAGGCAATGAACAATAAAGTGAAGCAACTATGACTTGATGCTTCTCGCTGCACCTCACCCCTCTCTGTAATGAAAAGATGAGTCACTTGCAAACAAGTGTCATTTTTAACAATGACTAAGGTCACAAAAAACACATATTTAACTGGTTGGAGCCAATCATTTAGATAGTTTCTTGTATAATGGACATGGCCTAACTATAAAAAGGAGTCTGTCAATCTAGGTAACTGACTCCAGTAGAATCACTGAGAGAAACTCTCAAGTCGTGTATCTCTGATTCTAAATATGCATGTATGCCTTAAAGCTGAGAGGGGCATGAATTCTAACTCTCTAGAGCAGGGGTAGTCAACCTTTTTATACCTACCACCCACTTTTATATCTCTGTTAGTAGTAAAATTTTCTAACTGCCCACTGGTTCCACAGTAATGGTGATTTATAAAGTAGGGAAGTAACTTTACTTTATAAAATTTATAAAGCAGAGTTACAGCAAGTTAAAGCATATAATAATAATTACTTACCGAGTACTTTATGTCGGATTTTCGCTAAGTTTGGCAGAATAAATCTTTATAAAAAAACTTACTAGAGTTAAATCTATCTTTTATTTATACTTTGGTTGCTCTGCTACCGCCCACCATGAAAGCTGGAATGCCCACTAGTGGGCATTAGGGGACCAGGTTGACTACCACTGCTCTAGAGTAAGGAAATAAAAACATAACAATGGAAAGAAAAAAGTAATAAGGACATAAAATATTTATACAAATAGAAATAGAGACAATATTTTTAATGACACATTTAAATCCATGATATTGATATAGTAATTTCATAAAGAGCTTTTAATGTTAAGTACAATGATCAATTTTGAAATCACTATGTGAGGTGCTTTGCTTGCTTTTTAAAGCATATTTGTGAAAAGGTAATTTGAATGAATTTTCAGTGTTTAAATGCTGTTAGCAAATTCTGAAAAGAGCTGAGAATGCACTTTCCAATGTGCTTCATCAGACCAGTGTTAAGGAGGAAATTCGATATACTAAAGCCTCTTTTTAAAAGAGACTGATAGTAATGTGAAGTCTTAGAATAATAAAATCATTTCATAGTTTTTAACTCACACTTCTCAAAATTATTTTACTTTAAAAATGATCTTTTTATTTCATTTTCCAATTATAGTTTACATTTAATACTATTTTGTATTGGTTTCAGGTGTACAGTATAGTGGTTAGATACTTATGTTCCCCCAGTGTTTCCAGCACCCACTTGGCACCATACCTAGTTATTATAATATTATTGACTATCTTCCCTATGCTGTACTTTACATCCCCCAAAAGAATTCCTTTAAAGTAAGATTTTTCACATTTGTAGATATAGTATTCTTTGCCACATACTTTGAGAAACACTGGTTTCAAATATTTCAAGTTTACCTGTTTTTCAGTCATGAGTCTATCTGATGATTTACTGGCTGCTGGGCGTTAGGGACTGCTGGAGACGGTTTAGTTTGCAGAACCAAAAATGTGGTGGAAATGAAAATTTCTGAGTTGCCTAAATTAAAAAAGAAAACACTACAATAGATGTTATGTGAAATTATATTTAAAAGAACCCACTACTCTTCATTTTATCTTAGCCAAAAAACTGAGAAGCTATAGAATCCATTACTCCTGAGCAATTTAAGCCATTCCTGTGTCAAAACCTATGTTACTTCTTAGAAAGCTGATTCAAAGAATAAGTAGAATAACCGCTATCTTATAATGTTCTTATTATAAGATAGAACATTATAAGAACATTATAATTTATAATTATAAAACAATATGGGGTTTTACACACATACCAATACTGAGAAGAATATTTAACTAAATAATGTAAAAAGCACATGATGCGAACCAGTAGATCTTTTGGAAGCCACTTCTCAAAAAACTAAAAGATGGCCCTGGCCGGTTGGCTCAGTGGTAGAGCATCAGCCTGGCGTGCAGAAGTCCCAGGTTCGATTCCCGGCCAGGGCACACAGGAGAGGCGCCCATTTGCTTCTCCACCCCTCCCCTTCTCCTTCCTCTCTGTCTCTCTCTTCCCCTCCAGCAGCCGAGGCTCCTTTGGAGCAAAAGATGGCCCGGGCACAGGGGATGGCTCCTTGGCCTCTGCCCCAGGCACTAGAGTGGCTCTGGTCTCAACAGAGCGATGCCCCGGATGGGCAGAGCATCACCCCCTGGTAGGTGTGCCGGGTGGATCCCAGTTGGGCACATGCAGGAGTCTGTCTGACTGCCTCCCCGTTTCCAGCTTCAGAAAAATACAAAAAACAAACAAACAAAAAAAACCTAAAAGAACTGTGCCTCCTCCGAAAGTCAAAGGCCAGTCTAACAATTCACTGGACTAACTCCAAGGGTGAAAGGAGTGCCACTTTCCTAGATGACT
The DNA here is from genome assembly GCF_036850765.1 of Saccopteryx bilineata. Classification (NCBI taxonomy): domain Eukaryota; kingdom Metazoa; phylum Chordata; class Mammalia; order Chiroptera; family Emballonuridae; genus Saccopteryx; species Saccopteryx bilineata. The sequence goes on along the minus strand of NC_089499.1, from coordinate 43,942,088 downwards.
TAGTATTCTAAGTGGATCAGAGGTCAGCAACAAAGGCTTCTGTTCGACAGGCACACACACAAGTTTACATTCTGTCTAACCTACCATCACTTGCTCTTGTTAGCTAAGATTCTACCATTCTATAGAAAAAAAAATTCCTGGATTGCTTAATATATAGGTATAATTCCTCCTCTCCAGAGGCACAATGCCACATATCTTACTATACATTAGCATCACAGAATTTTAGAACTTGAGAGGACCTTGGAAATTGTTTAATCCCAAATCTCCAGCTGTTCACAGCTGGCAAAAAAAAGTGTGGAAAGAGCTGTACCAATATATCAAGCCCTAGAGCTATCTGAAGCCCCAATGAAATGATCTTTCCTGGATGAACTGATCTTTCCTGGATTAATTAGAGGTAAGCCTCCTTTCTGCCAGTTCTGTTTTTTCCAAAGTACCTTCTCTACCTGCTTCAGATGATGAAATCCAATGAAACAATCAATAATTTATTTTTAGCTAAACCTAGTAACATAAATTCTCAAACGATGCCATTTTTTTGCAGTTTCACACTAGTCGTTTCTCCCTTTACACTAGGATCTCTTTCAGTAACTCTATCATCCACTACATTCAATCCTTCTGCCTTTATTTTAAATAAAGACCCTTTTCAAAAATGTCAGCCAACCTCAGCTGCTATCACTTTTCAGCCAGTTTAACTTATTTTCTCATTAGAGAAAATTTTCAAAAATACACAAAAGTAGAGAAAGAGCATAATAAACTTATGTGTTTATCAATCCAGGTTCAATGATAACTAATATTCTTCCACTGTTACAGTTCTTCCTCACCCACTTATACTTCAGTATAAATCTCTAACAAATAGACTCATTATCACCCAATAAACGTAACAATAATTCCTTACTGTCACTAAATATCTAGTCCACGTTCAATTTCCCCCAAATGTCCTATGATTTTTTTCAAACAAGGTCCATATATACTTTTAATTTGCTTTTAGTTTTTAACAGTCCCAGTCCCCTTTTTAACATGCCATTTATTTGTTGAAGAAAGAGCTACCCACATTTCAGATTTGGCTTATTGTATTCTCATCACTTAACATATTTCTCTAGCTCCCACATTTCTTATAAACTGGTTACATCTAGAGGCTTTATTAGGCCCTGGCCGGTTGCTCAGTGGTAGAGCATCAGCCCTGCGTGTGGATGTCCTGGGTTCGATTCCCATTTAGGGCACACAGGAGAAGCGCCAATCTGCTTCTCCATTCCTCCCCCTCTCACTTCTCTCTCTCTCTTCCCCTCCTGCAGCCATGGCTCAACTGGAGTGAGCTTGCCCTGGGCACTGAAGATGGCTCCAGGGCCTCTACCTCAGAGGCTAAGAAGAGCTCCATTGCTGAGTAATGGTGCAAAGCCCCAGATGGGCAGAATGTCACCACCTAGTGGGTTTGCCGGTTGCATCCCCATCGGGGCGCATGCAGGAGTCTGTCTCTGTCTCCCCTCCTCTTACTGAAATTAAAAAAAATAATTAAAGGTTTTATTAAATTCAGATTATTTTTTGGCAATAATAACTCAGAAGTGGTGCTGTGTTCTTTTTACTGCATCACCAATAGGAGTCAGCCAGAGTTTTAAAGTGTGAAGAATACACCATGTAAATCAGACATAAGGGTATTAGACATCAATTTAAGAGAATCTCCCAAAGAATATCATCTCCCTCCAGGTTTAAGGCCTGGAAAACCAACCTCTTCTTCACTTAGTTAACTCATATTTGACTTTCAGATGTCAACTCAAATTTCTTTCTTCAGGGAAATCTTCTCTGATTCCATGATTATATCAGGTACTCTTGTTATATGCTCTTGTAGAACTATAAAAAGTAAAATATGAAGGTTTAGGGTTCAGAGTCAGATGGCCTGAGTAACTACCAGTTTAACCATTTATTAAACTGTGTGACATGGACAAACTCACTACCATCTTTGAGCCTTGATTTCTTCTCATAAAAGAGAGAACAGTAATAATACCTATAACTCATAGGTTGAATTAAGTCAGAAAACATGTAGAAAGCATTTAGTACAAATACATAGCACACAGAAATTTATAGATAATTGGTAGTTATCTGTAAGTATGCTGAACAAAATGGATCTTACTAATCAAACCATCATATATTATGTTAGCAGAGAAAGCCTTTTTCTAAAAATTACTCAGCTAAGCCTGATGTATGGTGGCACAGTGAATAAAGCATCGACCTGGAATGCTGAGGTCACCAGCTCGAAACCCCAGGTTTGCCCAGTCAAGGCACATACAGGAAGGAACTACTACGAGTTGATGCTTCCGGTTCTGCACCCCCATCCACTTTCTATTAATTAAAAAAAAAAAAATTATTGCCTGACCAGGCGGTGGTGCAGTGGATAGAGTGTTGGACTGGGATGTGGAAGGACCCAGGTTCGAGACCCTGAGGTCACCAGCTTGAGCGCGGGCTCATCTGGCTTGAGCAAAAAAAAAGCTCACCAGCTTGACCCAGGGCCCCTGGCTCCAGCAAGGGGTTACTCAATCTGCTGAAGGCCCGAGGTCAAGGCACATATGAGAAAGCAATCAATGAACAACTAAAGTGTTGCAACGCGCAACGAAAAACTAATGATTGATGCTTCTCATCTCTCCGTTCCTGTCTGTCTATTCCTCTCTCTGACTCTCTCTGTCTCAAAAACAAAAAACAAAAAACAAACAAAAAAACTATTCAGCTAACTAGCTAATATAAGTTGTTTCACATAAATATGTGTAGGTAAAACTAAATTCCATGAGATAAGTAGTCTACTTTTAGGTGATGGTCGAGTAAGCAACTCTGCTTCTAAAGACAATGAATAAAGCCAAATAAATGTGTTAATTTTTGTTCTTATAAGCATTAAAGAAGTAACAAGATTATGAGGAATCACTAGGCAAAAAATAATCAAGATGAAAACTCACTTTTTCCCTGAAGGCATTTGCCAAATCCAAGGAAACAACTGTAAGAATGAGTGCTAAAGATCAAAGTCACCCTATTAAAATTCCTACCTAGAAGGGCTACAATTCTCAGAAGGGTGAGCGAGAAGTAAACCACCTCTCCCATGAACTGAAACCTGGCTTCCTCTTCCCTATGTCATTCCAGTATCTCAAGAAGGTCGCAAATTAATGGTGCTTCCAAGCACCTGGCAGAGCAAAAGAAATCTCTGAAAAAAAAGCCTCAGATTATCCCCATAAAAATGTTTCAATTACAACATCCATGAAACAGCCAAAGATAACCAAAGCATACAAGAAACAAGACAGAAGAACAGAAGCATTAATCAAAAGAAACCAACCAACAAAAGACTTCTAATATTGTAATTATTAGGCGCAGACCACACATTGACAATGTTAAAAGAAATAAAGATAAAAACTTGAAACTTTTGGCAGAGAACTATAATAGCCAAAAAAGATTTGAAAAAGAATAAAAAATTAAGATCTAAAAGAGTGGTCCCCAACTTTTTTTGGGCCACGGACTGGTTTAATGTCAGAAAATATTTTCACAGACCAACCTTTAGGGTGGGACGGATAAATGTATCACGTGACCGAGACAAGCGTCAAGAGTGAGTCTTAGATGGATGTAACAGAGGGAATCTGGTCATTTTTTAAAAATAAAACATCGTTGAGACTTAAATATAAATAAAACAGAAATAATGTAAGCTATTTATTCTTTCTCTGCAGACCAGTACCGGTCCGTGGGTCCAGGGGTTGGGGACCACTGATCTAAAACACAGGCTTAACAGTAGATTAGAAAGAGAAAATTAAATGAACTACAAGAGAAGTGAGAAGAGACCGCCCGCCTTTTAGTTCTTTATGCTGCATTCAGGAAAATACAGAAAAGATTCAACTTCAAATTGAGATGATACTGGCATCCAGAAGCAGCATTTGAGGATAAAACTAAGAAGTTTTGAGAGACAATAAAATATTGTACTTAGGCCCACAGATTCTAAAACCCAACATAATACTACTGTATTTGGATAGAGGGGTAAAAATCACAACTAGATACATCATATGAAAGTATAAAAAAAAATCTTAAAAGCAATTACAGAAAAGATTATCTTCAAAGGAATGACAGTTGGAATGTCAGCTAACCTCTTAGCAATAACAAAACTGTGGACTAGTATCTTCAATGAGCTGAAAGAAAATAACTGCCAACCTAAAATTCCAAACCCAGTAAAATATCCATTAATAATAAAAGCAGGCCCTGGTTGGTGGCTCAGTGGATAGAGCCCAGCATATGGACATCCCAGATTCGATGCCCGGTCATCGAACAGGAGAAGCAACCATCTGCTTCTCTCCACCTCCCTCTTCCCCTTCTCTCCCTCTTCCCTTCACACAGCCAGTGGCTTGACTGGTTCAAGTATTGGCCCGAGCACTAAGAATAGCTCAGTTGGTCCCAGTGTATCAGCTTCAGGCACTAAAAATAGATTGGTTGATTTGAGCATCAGCCCAGACAGGGTTTGACAGGTGGATCCAGTGGGAGTGCATGCTGGAGTCTGTTTCACTATCTCCCCTCCTCTCACTTACAAGAAAAAGAAAAAGAAAAATAACAGTGAGAGATATTTTCAAACAAATCTGACAGCCTGGCTGGTGGCTCAATGGATAGAGCATTGTTCTAGAGCACCAAGGTCACTGGTTCAATCCCAGGGTCGCCAGCTTGATCCCATGGTTGATAAAGAGGACATACATCAAGAAAACATAACAGCCCTGGCCGGTTGGCTCAGCGGTAGAGCGTCGGCCTAGCGTGCGGAGGACCCGGGTTCGATTCCCGGCCAGGGCACACAGGAGAAGCGCCCATTTGCTTCTCCATCCCTCTGCCGCGCTTTCCCTCTCTGTCTCTCTCTTCCCCTCCCGCAGCCAAGGCTCCATTGGAGCAAAGATGGCCCGGGCGCTGGGGATGGCTCTGTGGCCTCTGCCCCAGGCGCTAGAGTGGCTCTGGTCGCAACATGGCGACGCCCAGGATGGGCAGAGCAACGCCCCCTGGTGGGCAGAGCGTCGCCCCTGGTGGGCGTGCCGGGTGGATCCCGGTCGGGCACATGTGGGAGTCTGTCTGACTGTCTCTCCCTGTTTCCAGCTTCAGAAAAATGAAAAAAAAAAAAAAGAAAAAAGAAAACATAACAATTCTCAATATGTATATATATACCCAATCAGGGAACACCAAAATATATAAAGCAACTACAAACAGTACTAAAGGGAGAAAATCAGAAACACACAGAATAGAAACCCTAAATACCCCATTGACAGCTACAGATAAATTATCCAAATGGAAAATCAGTAAGAAATTATCAGTCTTACATGACACATTAGACCAAATGAACATAACTGACATTTACAAAGCCTTTCATCCCAGAACACCAGATTACATATTCTTCTCTAGTACACAGGGAACATTTATTCTCAAGGACAGACCATGTTGGGACACAAAACTAGCCTCAACAAATTTAAAAATACTGAAACCACACCAAGCATATTCTCTGACCAAAATGCTTTGAAATTATAAATCAACTACAAAAAGGAAGAAACACAACCCCACAAATATGTGGAGGTTAATCAATATGGTCAAAGAAGAAATAAAAGGTGAGAGTAAAAGACATATAGAGACAAATGAGAAAGACAACTCAACATATCAAAACCTTTGGGATGTAGCAAAAGCAGTAATAAGAAGGAAATTTATATTACCAGCCTATATAAAAAAAAAAGAAAAGAAAAGAAAAACCTCAGGTAAACAACCTAGCATTACATCTTAAAGAACCAGATAAAGGAAAATGCAGCTCTAAACAACAACAAAAACAAAAAACAAACAAAAAAGAAAAACCCCAAAACAAAACAATTCAGCTTAAAGTCAGAAAGAAGGAAATAATATTAGAACAGAAAAATATAAATGAAATAGAGTACAAAAAGAACTACATAAAAATTAATGCAGCTAAGAGCTGAAATTTTAGAAAGATTAATAAAACTGATAAACCTATTGTTAGATTCACTAAGAAGAAATAAAAAAGACTCAAACAAAATCAGAAATGAAGAAGTTAGCTCAGATTATCACAGAAATACAAAGGATTATACAAGAATACTATGAAAGACTATATGCCACCAAATTCAATAACCTAGAAGAGATGGTTAAGTTTCTAGAAATATACAACTTTCATTGACTGAATCACAAAGAACTGGAAAATCTGAATAGACTGATCAGCAGGGATGAAATTGAAACAACCATCAAAAACCTCACAAAAAGTGCCTGACCAGGCGGTGGCGCAGTGGATAGAGCATCGGACTGGGATGCAGAAGACCCAGGTTCGAGACCCCGAGGTTGCCAGCTTGAGCGTGGGCTCATCTGGCTTGAGCAAAGCTCACCAGCTTGGACCCAAGGTCACTGGCTCGAGCAAGGGGTTACTCGGTCTGCTGAAGGCCCACGGTCAAGGCACGTATGAGAAAGCAATCAATGAACAACTAAGGTGTCGCAACGAAAAACTGATGATTGATGCTTCTCATCTCTCTCTGTTCCTGTCTGTCCCTATCTATCCCTCTCTCTGACTCTCTGTCTCTGTATAAAAAAGAAAAAAAGAAAAACCTCCCAAAAAGTAAAAGTCCAGAACTAGATGGCTTCATTAGTAAATTCTACCAAACTTTCAAAGAAGATTCAATATCTATCCTTCTCAATCTCTTCCAAACAACTGAAGGAGAGGCAGTACTTCCCAATACATTTTATGTCATGGATAACACAAAAAAAGAAAATGACAGACCAATGTCTTTGAAGAATACAGATGCAAAAATACTAAACTAAATACTAACAAACTGAATACACTGATACATGTAAAAATTAATTCATCATAATCAAGTGGGGTTCATTCCAAGGGCACAAGAATGGTTCAACATATGCAAATCAATCAACATAATATATCATGTTAACAAAGGAAAATATAAAAATCATATGATTACCCTGGCCCGTTGGCTCAGCAGCAGAGCATCCGCCTGGCATGTGGAAATCCCGGGTTCGATTCCGGGTCAGGGTACCAGGAGAAGTGACCATCTGCTTCTCCACACCTCCCCACGTTTCTCTCTCTCTCTCTCTCTCTCTCTCTCTCTCTCTCCTTCCCCTCCCACAGCCATGGGTCGAATGGTTTGATCAATTTGGCCCAGGGTGCTGAGGATGGTTCCATGGCCTCGCCCTCAGGAGCTGAAATGGCTCCAATCAGAGCAGTGGCCCCAGACTGGCAGAGCATCGCCCCCTAGTGGGCTTGCCAGGTGGATCCCTGTTGGGGCGCATGCGCCAGTCTGTCTCTCTGCCTCCCACTTAATAAAAAACAAAAACATATAATCATATCAATAAATGCAGAAAAAGCATTTGATAGGATACAACATCCATTTATGACTAAAACACTCAATAAAATGGGTATAGAAGGAAAGTATTTCAACATAATAAAGGCTGTATATGACAAAACTTCATCTAATATCATACTCAATGGTGAAAAACTGAACATTAAGATGAGGAACCAGGCAAGGATGTCCATATTTGCCACTTCTTTTCTAGCCAAAGTAATTAAGCAAGAAATAAATAGAAAAGGCATTCAAATTGGAAAAAAAACTATAATTATCTGTTTGCAGATATGATCTTATATGCAGAAAAACAAAGATTACACACACTCAAACAAACGTGTTAGAATCAATAAATTCAGCAAAGGAAGAAGATACAACATCAATACACAAATAGCAATTGCATTTCTATACACTAACAATAATCTAAAAGGGAAATCAACAAACAGTAATAATAGCATCAAAAAATAATATTTAGGAATAAATTTAACCAAAGAGGTGAAAAACTTATACAATGAAAACTATAGTAGTCCCCCTTACTTCTGGGGATACATTCCTAGACCCCCAGTATATGCCTGAAACTATATATTACTGAACCCTATATTTATTGTTTTTTCCTATAAATACATACCTATGATAAAGCTATATTTATACATGAGACATGGTAAGAGATGAATAAAAATAACAAAACAATTTTAAGAACATATTGCAATAAAAGTTATAGTGTGTGGTCTTTCTCAAAATATCTTATTGTGCTGTACCCACCCTTCCTCCTATGATAATGTAAGATGATACAATATCCAGGTGATGAGATGAAGTGAGGTGAATGACATAGGCATTGAAGCACAGCGCTAGGCGGGTTACTTAAACACAGGCACAGTGATACTGGGACAGTTGATCTGATAACCAAGATGGCTACTAAGTGACTAATGGGCACACAGTATATATTCTGTTAATATGCTGGACTAAGAGATGAGTCACATCCCAAGTGGGACAGAGCAGAACAGTGAAAGATTTCATCATACTACTCAAAATGGCACGCAACTTAAAACTTACAAATTGTTTACTTATGAAGTTTTCCATTTAATATTTTCAGACTGCAGCTGATCACAGGTAACTAAAACTGTGAAAAGCAAAACCACGAATAAGTGGGGATTACTGTACAAAATATTGCTCAAAGATCTCAAAGAGCCATTAAGAAATGGTAGCACATCTTATGTTCATGAATTGGAAGACTTAACATTATGATATCAATACCACTCAAGAGTGATCTAGAGATTCAATACAATCTCTACTATCCAAACCCCAGTGGCATTTTTTTCAGAAATGAAAAAAAAAATCTTAAAATACATATGGAATCTTGAGGGATCCCAAATAGCTTAGACAATCTTATAAAAAAAAAAAAAAGAACAAATCTGGAGGACTCACACTTTACTTTCTGATTTCAAAACTCACTGAAAAGCTACAGAAACCAAAACAGTGAGGTACTAACATTAAAATAAACATACAGACCAATACTGTAGAACAGAGAACCCAGAAATAATTTTCTACACATATATATTGTCAAATATTCAATATGAATGTGAAAATCATTCACTGGAGATTGGACAGTCTCTTTAATAAATGTTGCTAAGAAAACTGGACATTCACATGCAAAAAAATGGTTGAAATCTTACCTAATACCATATACAAAAATGAACTCAAACTGGATAAAAGACCTAAATATAACACCCAAAATTATAAAACTCTTAGAAAAAAACTAGGGTAAAAGCTTCATGACACTGGATTTGGTTTCTTGGATATGACACCAAACGCAAAGGCAACAAAAGAACAGAGAAATTGAACTTCAGAAAAATTAGAAACTCTTGTACATAAAAAGATACTATACACAGAGTAAATAAAAGGCAGCCCACAGAATGGGAGAAAATATTTTCAAATCATATATCTTATTAGGGATTAATATCCAGAATATATAAAGAACTCTTAAAACGGAAAAACAAAACAAAAATCTGATGAAAAATTAGGCAAAGAACTTGAATAGATGAAGATAAAAAAATGGCAAAGAAATGCATGAAAAGATGTTCAATATCACTCACTACTCATTAGGTAAATGCAAATCAAAACTACAATGAGACACCACCTTATACCCATTAAGATGGCTACTGCCAAAAAACAGAAAATAACAAGTGTTGACAAGGATGTCGAGAAAGAGGAACCCTTCTGCACTGTAGGTGAGAACATAAAATGCTATAGCTGCTGTGAAAAATAGTATAACAGCTCTTCAAAAAATTAAATGTAGAATTACCATATGGATCTAGCAATTCTACTTCGGGTTTATACCCAAAGGAATTGAAAGCAGGGTCTCCAAGAGCAGTTTGTACACTCATTTTCATAGCAGCATCATACACAATAGTTGAAATGTGATATCAACCCAAGTGTCTATCAAGAGATGAATGGACAAGCAAACTGTGGTGTTAGCCACACAATGGAATATTATCAGCCTTGAATAAAAAGGAAACTAACACATGTACAACCGGGGTAAACTTTGAGGACAGACAGTCACAAAAAGACATATATTGTATAATTCCACTTATATGACGTACTTAAAATCACTCTAAGTAGAATGGTGGTTGCCAGGGCTTTGGGGGGAATGGAGAGTCATTGTTTAATGGGTAGGTTCAGTTTTATATGATGAAAAGAGTTCCGTAGACAGATGATGATGATGGTACCACATTATGAATATATTTAATAGCAATGAACTAAAAGTCATTAAGATGATAAATTTTAAGTTTGTGTATTATACCACAATTTTACATATTGGGGAGGGAAAGGTACTAATGGCTGAACCTCAAAAGAATTGAAGGGTTGCCTGACCGGGCGGTGGCGCAGTGGATAGAGTGATGGACTGGGATGCGGAAGACCCAGGTTCGAGACTCCGAGGTCGCCAGCTTGAGCGCGGGCTCATCTGGTTTGAGCAAAAGCTCTCCAGCTTGGACTCAAGGTTGCTGGCGAGCCACGGGTTACTTGGTCTGCTGAAGGCCCGCGGTCAAGGCACGTATGAGAAAGCAATCAATGAACAATTAGGGTGTTGCAATGCGCAACAAAAAACTAATGATTGATGCTTCTCATCTCTCAGTTCCTGTCTGTCTGTCCCTGTCTATCCCTCTCTCTGACTCTCTGTCTCTGTAAAAAAAAAAAAAAAAAAAAGAATTGAAGGGTTAATCTGTAAGTGAATAAAAACCAGCAGCATTTATCCAAAGGAAGTTTATCCTAACTTAATGAGTCACTAAAAATTCAGCTGAAAATCATTAAAAGGAGGGTCTCCTGTGAGATTCCTTGGCACTTTCTGCTTCTGCTTAAAACAGAAATACCATAGTAGTATCATTTATTTTTGCTTGCAACATTTCAACACTCCTGGTTCCATTTGCAGATAGAGAAGAGCAGAGGAAAAAGAAAATAGAAAAAAAAATATGCTGGAACTTTTTATTAACCTACACGTTATTGACGGTTTTATATGAAATTTAAAGTCAGAATTTACCTGGTTGAGGCCCATTGCCTATGCCTAGGAAACTTTCCAATGAAGAGACCTCATCTACTGAGGTTCTAGTGGAGTATGGCTACTTCAAGTCTAGTCAAGAGTGTAACAGAGCAGAATTTAAAACATTTATTCAATTAGGCCAGTGCTCTCTTGTTCACAGAATAGCATATTTCCTAGCAGTTCTTTAGAAAATGTTGGGTGAGTAGATCAATCGCAAAAATAGCTACATCCTCACCTGGGCTGTGGTGGCACAGCGGATAAAAGCATCGACCTGGAACACTGAAGTCGTGGGTTCAAAACCCTGGGCTTGCCACGTCAAGGCACACATGACAAGCAATCAAGCAATGAACAACTAAAGTGAAGCAACTATGAGTTGATACTTCTCATCCCTGTCCTCCTCTCTCCTCTCTCAGTATAGTCAGTAAATAAAATCTTTAAAAAAAAAATACATCCTCAAATCTATAGACAAGGAAAGTAGATTAGTGGTTTCCTAGTGCTGAGGGGGAGGGAGAAGACAGTGGGAAATGAGAAGTGATGGCTAATGGGTCTATCAGGGGTTAAGAAAATATTAAATTAATTGTGGTAAGGGTTGAACAGCTCTGTGAATATACCAAAAGCCACTGAACTGTACTCTTTAAATAGGTGAAGTGTATAATATAGAATTATATCTCAATAAAGCTATCATATTGGGAAAAATTACATTAAAATGAGCAAAAAAGGCAGTAAGGTCTAATTCCACCAAAAGTTAATATAACATCCCTACAGACAAGAAAAATGTACTAGATATAGGCCCACAAAACAGAACAAAACTCTAACCCAGTATTTTAAAACAAACTAAAATACTTACGTAAATTCTCTAAGACATGAAAGAGTAACTTAAGTCAGAATTAGAAAACTTGGAAATGAGACAGAACCCAAGAAAGAATTAGCAGATTTAAAAAAAATAATAATCACTGCAGAAATGAAAAGTAAAACAAGAAGGAACACAAAAGTGAATAAATATAACAGATAATGTGTTAAGAGAAACAGAAGTTAAAAGAGAACAATTTTTTAAATTAAAAAGAAATAAAAGAGCCTGACCAGGCAGTGGCACAGTGGATAGAGCGGTGAACGGGGACGCGGAGGACCCATGTTCGAAACCCCAGGTCACTGGCTTGAGCACAGGCTCATCTGGCTTGAACAAGGGCTCACCAGCTTGATGCTCCAGGTCACTGACTTGAGCACAGGCTCATCCAGCTTGAACAAGGGCTCACCAGCTTGATGCCCAAGGTCACTGGCTTGAGTGTGGGATCATAAACATGTCCCCATGGTCGCTGGCTTGAGCAAGGGGTTACTGGCTCAGCTGGAGCCCCTCAGTCAAGGCACGTATAAGAAAGCAATCAATGAACAATAAGGTGATGCAACTATCAGTTGATGCTTTTCATCTCTCTCCCTTCCTGTCTATCTCTCTCACTAAAATTAAATAAATAAGAGAAATAAAGGATATAAAAAAATGCTCAATATCAAAAGAAGCTCAAACATACAGATAACAGGAATAACTGAAAAAGAAAACTAAAGCAACAAAATAGAATCAATAATAAAAACAATCATTCAAGAAAACTTTCTTGATTCTAAAATTTGTACAAACATGCAAAGGACTTAAAACAGTCAAAACAATTTTGAAAAAGAGGAATAAATTTGGAGGATTATAATGATTTTAAGACTTAACAAAGCTTATAGTCAAACAGATATATAAAACAGAATAGATAGGTCCAATAACAGACCTACATATATAATATATGAACAAAGGTATAAAAGCGATTCAGTAGAGAAATAGTCTTCTTAAGAAATGATATACTGTATATCTATGTGCCAAAAAAGACTTTGATTCATATCTCATGCCATATATAAAAATTAATTCAAAATGAATCATAGGCACAAATTGAAAACCTAAAATTACAAAACGTCTAGAAAACCTCTGTGCTTTCAATTAGGCAAAAAGTTTGTAAATAGATCATCAAAAGCATGATCCATAAAAGAACAAACTGGGCTTCATAAAAATGAGAACTGTTCTTTGAAAGATATGGTTATAACAATCAAAAGACAAATCAAAGGCTTTTTAACCTTAAATGGGTGAGTATATATAAATAGATAAAGGTATCCTAGCACTGTCTACTGAAAAGTCTAAACCGGTGTTTCCCAACGTGGGGCCTACGCCCCACAGGGGGCAATTCGATAGTTAAGGGGGGAAATTTGAAAATGGACTCGACAGGACTTTTAACTCTTTTGCCCCGGGCCATTTAAATGCAATGCTAGATATCGGTGCCAAATTTAACAAAAAATGCAATTCTTACATAATTGCGGTAAATAATTATTAAGTATAATTTCATTTGACGAGACCAAAATATCAACTGGGTGATTGGCGTCGTCAAGTAAACTTCGTCCTGGGTTCACCACGGAGCGTGCCGTCTGCCACGGGGAACCCCAGACGGACGTTTTAAAAACTCGCTAAACCGGCCCTGGCCGGTTGGCTCAGCGGTAGAGCGTCGGCGTGCGGGGGACCCGGGTTCGATTCCCGGCCAGGGCACACAGGAGAAGCGCCCATTTGCTTCTCCACCCCCACCCCCTCCTTCCTCTCTGTCTCTCTCTTCCTCTCCCGCAGCCAAGGCTCCATTGGAGCAAAGATGGCCCGGGCGCTGGGGATGGCTCCTTGGCCTCTGCCCCAGGCGCTAGAGTGGCTCTGGTCGCGATAGAGCGACACCCCGGAGGGGCAGAGCCTCGCCCCTGGTGGGCGTGCTGGGTGGATCCCGGTCGGGCGCAAGCGGGAGTCTGTCTGAATGTCTCTCCCCGTTTTCAGCTTCAGAAAAATACAAAAAACAACAACAACAACAACAACTCGCTAAACAACGCAGTTATTTTCACCTAATTGGCCCATGGCAACTTCTGTAGTGTTTCACATCATTCAGTTGGTGTTAATTTGAAATAAGTGTCAGTCAAAACTGTTGTAAAAGCTCGTTGATTTAATAAATATACATATATATATTGTATTAGATATAATTGGTAAGTATTTGATTTTATTTTTATCAATATTAAACTCTTTAATAAGTACTTCTTGCATCGGGGCTAGAAAGCACTAATATTTTATAAATATTATTGGGGCTATAATAGTGCATGCACAACAATTTTAATTTTAGAAGCGTAACTTTCCAGAAAATTTTGTCAAGTGGAAAAAATATAGGTACCTTTTGATTTGCGGTGGTAGTATAGTAAATGTGTTATATACATTTAAATAAATATGAATTTTTAGTATACGTTTACTCTATGTCACATTGAATATATTTTAACACATATTTTAATATTAGTTTTTAATTGATCTTATTTTTATTTCTTATAGCCCATAGTAAAATGAGTGGTGCAAGCAAGAAAAAAACTTGCCAATATTCGGAGGAATATTTAAAATTTGGGTTCATACCCGCTGTTCACGATGAGCAGATTCCTTTTTGTCTTTTATGTCAGCAATGCTTGACCAACAAATCAATGAAACGAGGTCGTCTTGAGGCGCATTTGAAGGTGAAACATAGTGCTCATATTAATTCAGATTTGAGTTACTTTAAAACTTTAAAGAAAAATTTTGAAAACATTAAAGTCTCTATTTACTGCTCATACTTCAACTAATAATCGTGTTCTTGAGGCTAGTTATCAAATTTCTTTATTCATCGCTAAAACTGGAGAAAATCACACTATAGGAGAGAATTTAATAAAACCATCAATATCAGCATTTCTTAAAATGGTTCTTGAAAAAGATGACAAAGATGTAAAAGCTATGCCACTCAGTGACAATACTGTTAGCAGAAGAATAGACAAAATGAGTGAGAATATTGAAAAACAACTTATTGAAAAGCTGAAAACAAGAAAATTCTCCTTGCAAATGGATGAATCAACTTTGAGAGACAGTGAGGCAGTATTGATAACTTACATAAGATATATTGATAAAGGACATTTTGCTGAAGAAATGTTGTTCTGTAAAAGATTAGAAAGCACCACTACCTCCAAAGATATATATAATAAGCTAAAAAACTACTTAGATGTCAATGATATACCAATGAAAAATATAACATCTTGTGCTGCAGATGGTGCTCCCAATATGATGGGCAAGAAAAATGGCTGCTTAAAACTGATGAAAGATGCGAATCCAGAAATGATTCTTGTGCATTGTGTTATTCATAGGGAAAACTTGGTAGCTAAAAACACCTCGCCTGTTCTGAATGAAGTATTACATACAGTAATAAAGTGTGTTAATGCTACTAAAGCTAGTACCAAATGTGAGCGTCTTTTCAAGCTATTTTGTGAAGAACAAAATGAAGACCATATGAGACTTTTACTTCATACTGAAGTCAGATGGCTATCTAAAGGAAACTGTTTGAAAAGATTTATGGAACTGTTTGATACTCTTAGTGATTTTTTAAGCGACAAACCTGAAATGAAGTATCTGTTAACAATAGATGGTAAACTAGCATTTGTGAGTTATTTAGCCCATATCTTTGAAAAACTAAATATATTAAATAAGCAACTTCAAGGAACAAATAAAACTCTTGTCGATGCAAAAGCAAAGATATTTGGTTTCATTACCAATATTGAGTTATGTCAGAAACATATTAACAACAAAAACTTGAAACAGTTTCATTGGCTCCGAAAATGTGAAGTAACTGATACCGCTTTACTTGTTATTGTCAATCATTTGAATATTCTATCGGCTGATTTAAAAGAAAAATTTTCTGATTTAAAACAAATTGATTTCCCAACATGGATGATGCAGCCAATGTTAGTGGATTTGTCTGATATATCAAATATGCAGTATCAAGAAGAACTCGCAGAACTGCAAAATGATGAGTCAGTTAAAGCTTTATTGAATATCAAAAAGGAGCGATGGCATGGCTTTGTGAGGAAACAGAAATCAAATACCCAAATTCAACCAAATGTGCAAGAAAACTATTGCTACTGTTTCCATCTTCATTTTTAGCTGAATGTGGATTTAGTGCTGTAAATGATTTACTGGTAAAAAAAAGAAATCAGCTGGATATAACACAACGTGGAGACTTGAGACTAAAGCTAACCAAATTGGAACCTAATATAAAATCTCTGTGCAGCAAGCATCAAGCGCAAGGATCACACTAAATTAAAATAATAAATTAATATAGAAAAATCTGTATTAAAATTATTTGGAATTTAAATTTGTTTTTCATTATGTTTTGAAATTTTACTTACTGTGTTTTGTTAACATTTCATAGTGATTTCTTCCTAGAACCTATCATTTATGTTTATTAAGTGAACAAATCAAATTTTTAATGTTAAAAATTATGTATGTTACATAGGGGGGACATAAAAATTTTAGAAAGGTTAAGGTGGGGCATGGCACAAAAAAGGTTGGGAAACATTGGTCTAAACAATGATGACTCAGGATCTCTAGAATACAGACTAGGATCTTAGAATGCCGTTTACCTATAAAACAAAAAAGTTTCTTGAAGAAATGGGTAATTGCAGACTGAGGGGAAAACTTTAAGATATCAGACAACAACGAAGCTATCCAAGACTAGTAGAGACATATCAAAAGAATAGGCTTGAGGTCCCAGCCAGGTGGCTCAGTGGATAAAGCGTCAACTTAGTGCACCAGAAGTCGTGGGCCAGTTGAACCATCAATGAGTAGACAACTAAATGGACCAACTATGTGGCACAACAAGTTGATGCTTCTCTCTCTCTCTCTCTCTCCCTTCCTTTCTCTCACTCTCAAAACCAATAAAAAAATTAAAAACAAAAAACAAAACAAAAAAAACCAGGCTTGAGTAGGTGCCCACCACCGCCACCAAAGATGAGACAACATAGTTTCAATAGGGATAATAATCGCAATGAACTGAAACCCATCAAACATGTTTAAATTCATGATCTTATACTCAGGGGTAGTCAACCTTTTCATACCTATGCCCCACTTTTATATCTCTGTTAGTAGTAAAATTTTCTAACCGCCCACCGGTTCCACAGTAATGGTGATTTATAAAGTAGGAAAGTAACTTTACTTTATAAAATTTATAAAGCAGAGTTACAACAAGTTAAAGCATATAATAAGTACTTACCAAGTATTTTATGTCAGATTTTCGCTAAGTTTGAAAGAATAAATCTTTATAAAACAACTTACTAGAGTTAAATCTATCTTTTTATTTATACTTTGGTTGCTCCGCTACTGCCCACCATGAAAGCTGGAACGCCCACTAGTGGGTGGCAGAGACCAGGTTGACTACCACTGCTGATATTACTGTATTTCCCCATGTATAAGATGCACCCTTTTTTTGAAAAATTTGGAGTCTAAAAACTGGGTGCATCTTATACAGTAATTATAGATTTTTTTACATGCATTTTCCCACTTGAGGAGTTGTATGAATTTTATGATGAATAAAACTTGAGTTCAATAACTTTATATAATACATTTTTCTTTCAAATTTCGGGCCCCAAAATTAAGGTGCATCTTATACATGGGAGCATCTTATACATGGAGGAAATATGGTAGGTTGTTACAATTATCATCAGAAGATAAAAAACCAACATACAAGATTATTTACTAACATTATTTATAAGAGCACATAAAAATGGAAGCAAACTAGATATTCATCAACTGGGAACTGGTAAATAAATTCTGATAACATACAATGTATCAGGATAGACAAATGAAATATTACGTAGCTGTAAAAAGAAATGATAATGCTCTTCATGTACTTTTCTCAAAGTACATATGTATATTAAATAATCTCAAAGATATAAGTGTATATTAAAAATCAAGTAGCCTGACCAGGTGGTGGTGGTGCAGTGGATGGAGCGTCGAACTGGGATGCGGAAGGACCCAGGTTCGAGACCCCGAGGTCGCCAGCTTGAGCGCGGGCTCATCTGGCTTGAGCAAAGAGCTCACCAGCTTGGACCCAAGGTCGCTGGCTCCAGCAGGGGGTTACTCGGTCTGCTGAAGGCCCCCGGTCAAGGCACATGTGAGAAAGCAATCAATGAACAACTAAGAAGTCACAACGCGTAACGAGAAACTGATGATTGATGCTTCTCATCTCTCTCCATTCCTGTCTGTCTGTCCCTGTCTGTCTCTGCCTCTGTGTAAAAAAAAAAGTATGAACGCACATAATTTCTTTTTTTTTTTTTTTTTTTCTGAAGCTGGAAACAGGGAGAGACAGTCAGACAGACTCCCGCATGCGCCCGACCGGGATCCACCCGGCACGCCCACCAGGGGCGACGCTCTGCCCACCAGGGGGCGATGCTCTGCCCATCCTGGGCGTTGCCATGTTGCGACCAGAGCCACTCTAGCGCCTGAGGCAGAGGCCACAGAGCCATCCCCAGCGCCCGGGCCATCTTTGCTCCAATGGAGCCTTGGCTGCGGGAGGGGAAGAGAGAGACAGAGAGGAAAGCGCGGCGGAGGGGTGGAGAAGCAAATGGGCGCTTCTCCTGTGTGCCCTGGCCGGGAATCGAACCTGGGTCCTCTGCACGCTAGGCCGACGCTCTACCGCTGAGCCAACCGGCCAGGGCCATAATTTCTTATTTATGTATAAATACTTTCCTAAAAAGAAATACAATAAAAAATATTTGTTGACTTTGGGGAAAGGCCAGAATTATTAAAATAGTAACAAGTGAATATTTTCAATATATATGCATTCAATTAGAAAAATTCAACTCTGTGAATGTCTAACATTGTTATTAATATTTACATTAAAATGTAAACTTAATAAAACTTTAAAATATTATCTTTGAAAATTGGTAAATAAATGGTAGGAATCACGTATAAATGTAGCTTTTCCTACAGGGATTATACTGCTGCCTTTCCAAATGATAGATAAGGGACTAGTATTCCTACCAATAAGTGAAAAAGAGATGATAGAATTACAATACACCACTTTGCAACCTTCAGTGAATAGATATAGGCATCAAGTAGCACAGGTTACCGAGATGAGGAAGAGAAAAACAAACAACGTATATTATGTACGACCTACGGTCTTGCCAACCAACACCCAGAGAACCACCAAGTGGATTGATTCTGAGTCTGATCCACTCTGGAATCCAGCTACCAATGTACAGGAATTACCCAAAGCAGAGGAACACATGACCTGTACATGGTAATACAATCAGCAAACCCAGACTGTAGGATATACAGATTTTTGTTTTGTTTTGTATTATTCTGAAGTGAGAAACAGGAGGCAGAGAGACAGACTCCCGCATGCGCCCAAACGGGGTCCACCAGACATGCCCACTAGGGGGCGGTGCTCAGCCCATCTAGGGTGTTGCTCCTTTGCACCAGAGCCATTCTAGCGCCTGAGGCAGAGGCCATGGAGCCATCCCCAGCGCCTGGGCCAACTTTGCTCCAATGGAGCTTTGGCTGCTGGAGGGGAAGAGAGAGAGAGAGGAAGGAGAGGGGAAGGGGTGGAGAAGTAGATGGGCACTTCTGTGTGCCATGGCCAGAAATCGAACCCATGACTTCCACACGCCGAGCCAACACTCTACCACTGAGCCAACCGGCCAGGGCTGTAGGATATACAGGTTTAATGGCCCAGTCTATCAGATAAATTATAAGAAAAAGAAGGGAACAGAGAGAAAACCTACACATTAAAAGTTTTTTTTTTAATTTAATGGGCAAAATTACATTATAATATCTAGGAATATGCATTGAAAAAACTTTTTAAAACACAAGGAAAAATTACTATAAAAGTCAGAAGAATGGCTACTAATGGGAGTATGGAAGTAGTTGTAATTGGGACAAGGCAACAGAGCAGCTCTGGAATGGCTAGCACAGTTCTACACCATGACCTACGGAATATCATCTAATAATTCATCTGGTATGTGTGTTCTGTTTGATTTCATAGTAAAAATTCATTTTACTACTAAAAATTTTTTTTAAATAACAATAAAAAAAGTAAAGGAAATACCAAAAGAAAGCTGGTTTGTAGCCAGACTGCCTGAGTGTGAATTGTGGATTCTACCACACAGCTAGGAAAGTACTAATCTCTCTGTGCCTCAATTTCTTTACCATGAAGTGAGGAGAATAAAAGTATTCAGCTCATAGGGTTGTTGTGGAGATTAGAGGAGTTAAATACAGGCATACCTCAGAGATACTGCAGGTTTGGTTCCAGACCACCACAATAAAGCAAATCACACAAATTTTTTGGTTTCCCAGCATATATAAAAGTTATGTTTACACTACAGTCTATTAAGTGTGCAATAGCATTATGTCTAAACACACAAAAAAATGTACATACCTAATTTTAAAATACTTTAATGCGGGCCCTGGCCGGCTGGCTATGGTTGAGCGTCGGCCCGGCGCGTGGAAGTCCCAGGTTCAATTCCTGGCTAGGGCACACAGGAAAAGCGCCCATCTGCTTCTCCACCCTTCCTCCTCTCCTTCCTCTATCTCTCTCTTCCCCTCCCACAGCCAAAGCTCCATTGGAGCAAAGTTGACTCAGGAGCTGAGGATGGCTCCATGGCCTCCGCCTCCAGCACTAGAATGGCTCCCCTTGCAACAGAGCATCGCCCCCTAGTAGGCTTGCTGGGTGGATCCCAGTTGGGCACATGCAGGAATCTGTCTCTCTGCCTCCTTGCTTCTCACTTCAGAAAAATACAAAAATAAATAAAAATAAAAATAGCCCTGGCCAGTTGGCTCAGAGGTAGAACACTGGCATGGCGTGCGGAAGTCCTAGGTTCGATTCCTGGCCAGGGCACACAGGAGAAGCACCCATCTGCTTCTCCACCCTTTCCCCTGTCCTTTCTCTCTATCTCTCTCTTCCCCTCCTGCAGCTCCATTGGAGCAAAGTTGGCCCCGGCGCTGAGGATGGCTCCATGGCCTCCACCTCCGGCGCTAGAATGGATCCAGTGGCTCCAGGTGCAATGGAGCAACACCCCAGATGGGCAGAGCATCGCCCCCAGTGGGCATGCCGGGTGGATCCTGGTCGGGTGCTTACAGGAGTCTGTCTCTCTGCCTCCTAGCTTCTCACTTCAGAAAAATTAAAAAAAATTTTTTTTTAATAAAATAAAAATATTTATTGCTAAAAGAAAATTAACCATTATGTGAGCCTTCAGCAAATTGTAATCTTTTACCAAAAAGGATCTTATTTTAAATGTATAAAAAACACAATATCTGTGAAGTGTAGAAAAGTGCAATAAAACAAGGTATGCCTGTAGGAAGGAAATAGAACAGTGCCTGGCACATGGCAGGACAGAGGTGGTGATTAGAGTTGGTGACCAGCTGTGTTATCTTTATTACTTCACCTCTCTGGGCTTCAATTTCCTTAACAGAATTTAAAATTTCTACTTGATAGGATTATACATAGTAGTCAATAAACAACTTCCTTAAATAAATTTTAAATCTCTACCTAATAGGATTTATAGCTAGACTATAGTAGTCAATAAACCACAGATTCTTTCCCTGGTCTCCCACCATCCAGAGAGTCATCCATTACATCAGTCACATACCTCAGTCACAGCACATTCCTCTTGTACTTTTTACCTGGTCATTCAAGTTGATCTCAATGATCACCCAGTGACTCTCACATCTGAAACTGAATCTTTATTCAGGTTTCAAAAAACAAACAGGCCAAAATTTTTAAATGTCCAACTCCCAGTCACAATGGTCTTGTTATTCCCTGAGCAGGCATCTGTGGTACTACAATAGTAACCACTGAGCAGAAGCGGAATTGAGGTAACTGCTAATGGACTGCAGTGCTCACCACCACACGCCTTCTTCCTTCTCTTCTTTCCCTTCTTAACTCTCCTCTCTCTACTGGGGTCCAACTCTATCTATCATCAGTTCTGACTTCCGACTCCACAGGTAGAACATTCTCATTTGCAAGGGTACAAAAAAGAAGCACACTCAGAGAGACAAAGACCACTGAACACAAAAGGCAAAGGCAGGAAGAAAAACTATCTCAACTGCACCTGTAACCAAGCCCTTCTTTCTAGAGTTTGACAAGACACAGCTGGAATTTGAGTCACAGGAAGAGACCAAAGACTTGCCAAGGCAGAAGCTGTAGCTTTACTCAGTCTGTTTATTTTCTGATATTTCACCTTATGTAAGATTTTGGGAAAAGGGGTTGCAGGGTAGGAGTTGGTTTGTACATAGCATAGAAAGCCAAGTGCAAAGAAGCAAAATACTGCTGTATTTTCTGGCACTGTCCAGGTTTGCCAAGAACCCTTTGGTAACTAACTTGCCCATTACGGTCTGAAGCCCCTGTAACACGCACCATACATTAAAATCCAATTATTTTTCACCGTTTTGAGGGTGGAGTGGGAGGAGATGGAAATAACCATAGCAAGTACCTGTTCTTCCTGAGGTGAGTCACATTAAAACCTGTAATTAGCTTTCTCAAAAGAATCTAGTTTACATCACTGCAATAAATGGAATATGCATTGTTTTCAAAGTCTCTACTGTCTATTAAATGCAAAAGTTCTATTCCAAAAATATGCCAACACACTGTTAAATGTTCCTAAAAAGAACTGAATCTACCATAAATAAGAAAATGGGATTAGAACTGGATACTATCTCACCCAAATCATTCTGCCCCAGGAGAGGTTAGGTCAAGGGCCAGCACACACCTCTCCCCCTTTGAAGTAGAAAGGGAGGCAAAACCCTAGTTAGCCACCTCTTTCCCAAGTGGGGGCTGGGGAGGCCCAGGTCTACTCAACAATACTGAAAGTAAAACAACAACAAATGGTTAATACCTGCATAGCGTTTAATATTATAGTTAGAAAATAAAGTGGTAGTAGAAACCCTTCCTGGTTGGTCTCAGTGTCACAGGTCTCTTAGCGACTGACATTTCCACCTCGTTGATTTTCTTAATAGAATCAAATTAGACTCTGCATAAAGTCAGAGGTGCCCAGAATGGAGAATGAGAACAATTAACTGGAGAAAAGGACACTCACCTATCCGTTCCCTAAATATACTGCCCTCCTTTTGCTGAGTCTTCACTAGCCAAGCAACCTCCTCAGGCTCCCAATTACCTACAGCTTATCCAGTCTGCACAGGTAGCAATCACTCTATGGCAGCGATTTTCAACAGATGTGCTGCAAGAATTTTTTTGTTTTGTTTTTATTTAGAAATGAAATTGAATGGAGTGATATTGATCAATGAGAGTACATAGGTTTCAGGTAAACATCTCTCCAGCATTCGAACTGTTGACTGCACTGTGTGCCCATCAGCCAAAGCCAAATAATTTTCCGTCACTGTGTATTTGTCCCTCTTTACTCCCTTCCTCCCCATGCCCCTCCCTCTGGTAACTACTTCATTTTTGTCTTTGTCCATGAAAGAATTTTTAAAACACGCATTACCTGACTATTGAGTCAGGGGCACTGACCTCTTTTCCCTTAGATTGTCCGATTAAAAAATGGTAACAGACAACACAATAGCCATCAGTCTGGAGTCAAAATTATACCTTATTTTGGTCAAATTAGCAAAAAATATATTTGCCCCAGAATTATAGTTATTAGTTTATGTGTGCCACGAGATGGAAGATTGAAAACAGCTGAGCTAAGATTTACACGTACTAGCCCATTAACCTCCCCCACCATCACGCTAGGCAAGAACCACCAGCTGTATTCTGTGAACAAGGAGCTGAGCAGAGGCGCCGAGACCGCACAGGAGTCGCCAACATCACAAAGGGCGGGAACCAGGACTCGAACCACTTTTGCCAGGTGCCCAATCTTAGTACTGAGATTTGTAATTGGCGCGAACCTGTCCCAGGCGGCTCCACTCTGGGGGCTCCCACAAGGGTCAGTGTGACCATTCCCGGGGACCAGGTGACGCCAATTCCGGGGTGCTTCAGAGAGGAGCTCTAGCCGCCACCTCCGCGAACCCAAGCGCGACACTCACCTTCCCCGGTCGCGGTCCTCCACCAGCAGCGCGCCCTGGAGGGCTGGCTCCGCCTCCTGCGGCCCCGCCTCTGCGACCGTTACCACGCCGCGGGAGGCGGGCCAATGGAGCTCCAGCACGTCCAGAGGCCTCCTTCCGCTCCGCCTCTGAACGGCCGGAGCGATTTTCTCCCGCCACAAGGGGAGGCTGGCACGGCCGCGAACCTCCGGTTGGCTCTGCTGCTGGGGGCGGAGCTCACATTAATACGGATGCGAGGGGGCCGGGCTTGCTTTCCCGTGTGCGCCTGCGCACTTCCATCTCACTGACACCAAGCTCTTAACTCAAGGTGTTTTACCACCTACCCTAAACTCAAGTTGTTCGGGATCCCCTCCTAAGGGATCCCGTTTGCCTGACCGCTGGTGGCTAAGTGGATAGAGCTTCAACTTGGGACACTAAGGTCCCAGGTTTTGAGTACAGGCTCATTCCACTGGGGGGGCGGGAGGAGGGAGGCGGTCATCAACATGATCCAGGGGTCGCTGGCTGGAGCTCTTAAGAGGTCACTGGCTCAGCTTGGATCCCCCACCCTTCCCCTACCCTCGTCAAGGCACATATGAGAAGTAACTAACTACTAGGAGTTGATGCTTCCTGCTCCAATCCCCTTCTCTCTCTCCCCTTTAAAAATCAATAAATAAAATCCTTTTTTAGAAAAAGAGAGAAAAACGGGAAAAAAGGCTGTCAGTGAAAGTGAGGTTCAGGCCCTGGGGCCACCACAGATGGCCCTGAGGCACAGGCCTGCAGTAACTGCTAGCTCTAGCTTCAGGACCCATCCAGCTGCTCTCTACGTTCCAGACCTGGCTGAGCTCTGCAGCACCTGGCATTTGGAGGCCCCCAAAAGTGTTTGTTGATGGCATTTTACCCTTCCACTCAGCATTTTCCAGATCTCCACAAAGTATCAGGCCCTGAATTGGGCTCCAGAGACTCAGAGGTGGCTGATGGGAGATGCTCAAAGTCCAGTTAGGGAGAATGGTAGACACTCTGAAATTAAGATACAGTGTGCCTGACCAGGCGGTGGCACAGTGGATAGAGCGTTGGACTAGGATGCGGAGGACCCAGGTTCGAGACCCCGAGGTCATGGGCTCATCTGGTTTGAGCAAAGCTCACCAGCTTAGACCCAAGGTCGCTGGCTTGAGCAAGGGGTTACTCGGTCAGTTGTAGCCCCACAGTCAAGGTACATATGAGAAAGCAATCAATGAACAACTAAGGTGTCACAACAAAAAACTAATGATTGATGCTTCTCATCTCTCTCCATTCCTGTCTGTCTGTTCCTATTTATCCCTCTCTCTGACATTCTGTCTCTGTGAAGAAAAAAAAAAAAAAAAGATACAGTGTGATATGATGACAAAGGTATGATGACAAGGGAAAGAGAAGGAAGTTTACCTAAGTCATTCTCTCAACCCTGGCTGCACATTAGACTTTTTAGTCAGGCCTCAGGGCCAATTAAATCAGAATCTCCTGTGTGGGACCCAGGTGTCCACAGTTTACTTAAGAACAATGATTCTGGTGAATAAGAGTTCCCCAGAAATTCAAGGAAGAAAGTTAGAGAAAGCTTCATGTGCAAATTAAATAACTCAAAAGCACATTATTTTTATAATGCCTAGTTCACAAGTGCTCAGCAAATCTTGCCTCTTTTTTCTGTACAACTCATATCTGCCCTCCCCAAAAGTCTAACTCCCAAAGCATTTACAAATATAATGGAATTTACTGAGGAAGCTGAAGAATGTGTTGCATCACTAGAGAGGATGAAGAGGAAAGCCTTAGGAGGTATGCTAAGGAGCTGGGACTTTATCCAGGGGATAGAAAACAATAGACAAGTTTTCAAAAGGAGCATGAAATGGAAAGGTTTTTGTCTGGGTGCCTTCAAGCCTAATTTTCTTGCATCCTGATACATAGATGGTGTAATGCTAGTGGTTGAGGCCAGGCAGGTTCGCATTGAATTTGGGCAGACAGTAGAAAAACTGCAGAGCCAAAAAGTGTTGGGCCATTGCCATTTAATAGATTCTCGCAGCCGCAGACGAGCAAACAGGCAGGGGAAAACCACTTCTCAGGCAAACAAACAGCAAAAACGGCCCCTCTTAATGACAGCCAGGCGATCTGCATTCTACCACTCACAATCCCCAATCCGCCCTGAGCGCAAGCACCCATAGCCTTACATAGACTATCCATGTGTGGTGCTGCCACGTGCTCACGCATTAATCAAGCAAAGGGTTTGCAGCCAACAAGCCAGAGAGCAAGCCCAACACGGCTGTTTTCCCCACAGGTAGAAACTAAAAAACAGCTGCTCCACAATATACAATTATAACTGTTTTATTTTTTTCCACAAAAGGAAATCAGCTCAATCCTCTACTTCTAAGTTTAGAAAGTTGAGGATATACAAATAGGGTCCATACTCACCATTTTTAAATCTCATGGTGAAGTGATCCAAAATTTCCTAAAGGAAAAACCAACTTTCACACACCTGAATAGATGGCTGGGGGTGGGGGGGATTCTCATCTTCCCATCACTGTCATTGCATCTTATAGCCACCTGGTGTCGCTTTTGACAACCTGTATTTTCCAACTGGTTAAATGATGCAGGCCTGTAGCAGTGCAGGTCCCACAATGGCCAACAGGCTGCTCCCACACAAGACATGAGCCATGGTGTCTGTCACAAGAAGGTCTCAGGGTCACAGCTTAGGGTACAATACTTTCGGGCCTATACTCAGCCTTATTACAGGCAGCTGGGGCCACTGTAAGTTTGATCTCTGTGTCTGGCCTCCCTGCAAATATATCCCAGGGCCCAGAAGGGGAAGGGGTTACCAAAATTGGAATTAGCAGTGTCGCGGGTGCTCCCTGGATCACATGAGTTGAAAGGTGGAGGCATGGCTACCTAAGTAAAGCTGGAGTTCTGTAAGCAGTGAGAGGACAACAATGCTAGATGAACAGATCACCAGTACCCACAATGTTGAAAGCATAAGAAGCCTGATTGCTCTTTCCTAACAATAGAGACCCGCCCTCTCGTCACTCCTGGATTTTGCATATAGCAAGAGGGGAGGAAGCTCCATAGCATTGTCCTCCAAATGAATTATCTCTATTGGACCACGAAGGTATAGCTGTCCAGCATCTTGCTTTGCTAGAGAAGGAAAGACTCTACACACAGTTCAGTCTTCAGCTCGGCATCCTGCTGCATTGGTCTCGAATTTTCTATGGGCTTCATCCACCCACCAGGATTCTAATGGTGCTAAATACTTGTTTAACATTCATTCATTTACAAAAAAAAAAAAAAAAAAAAAATTTATTAAGCACCTGTTATGTACTAGGGATTGAACTAGATGCTGAGCTTACAGTTGTGAGTAAACTAGATGTGGTTCCTGCTCTCATGGAAGTCTAGTTGGGAAGAGAAATGTGAAACAAGCACAAACAAGCATATAATTATGATAAGTGCTATGAAGGAAGAGACCAGGGGTGTATGAAGGAAGCCTCTCTGAGAAAGTGACATTTAAGCTGAGATCCAAAGCCTGTCTTCATTCCAGCTTACCATTTTCCTCTGTGCTTTGACTTCCCAGTATAAATTATGGCCTTCATTAGCAATAAAAACAGGTATTTCCATTTTTAAACTTCTAAATTGATTCTTGAATTTTCTCCTGGGTATAGAACTATCAGGTTTCTTCCTACCATAGGGAGTATACCAAATATGACTTAAATTTGGTGATTATACTTTTTAAAATATTTTTTATTGATCTTAGAGAGAGGAGTGAGAGAAACGGGGCAGAGGAGTGGGAAGCATCGACTTACAGTAGTCGCTTCTCCTATATGCCTTGATCAGGCAAAGCCCAGGGTATTGAACTGATGACCCCAACATTCCAGGTTGATTCTCTATCCACTGCCCCACCACAGGTCATGCTTGGTGATAATTCTTTCTTTTTATTTATTTATTCATTTTAGAGAGGAGGGGGGGGAGAGAGAGAGAGAGAGAGAGGAGAGACAGAGAGAGAGAAGGGGGGAGGAGCTGGAAGCATCAACTCCCATATGTGCCTTGACCAGGCAAGCCCAGGGTTTCGTCGAACCAGCGACCTCAGTGCTCCAGGTCGACGCTTTATCCACTGCACCACCACAGGTCAGGCTAATTCTTAAAGATTCTTTAATTCACTAGTCTTTTAGAACCCTTTATTACGTTAATACATGTCTCTGCCTTCCCCTGTGGGAATCTGAACTCCTGAAGACATGGATCATATCTTACTTTTACAGCACCCAGAATGGTCGCTGGCACACAGTAGGTACTCAGTGCAGTTTTTTTTTTTTTTTGCATTTTTTTGAAGCTGGAAACAGGGAGAGACAGTCAGACAGACTCCCGCATGCGCCCGACCGGGATCCACCCGGCACGCCCACCATGGGGCGACGCTCTGCCCACCAGGGGGCGATGCTCTGCCCATCCTGGGCGTCGCCATGTTGCGACCAGAGCCACTCTAGCGCCTGAGGCAGAGGCCACAGAGCCAACCCCAGCGCCCGGGCCATTTTTGCTCCAATGGAGCCTTGGCTGCGGGAGGGGAAGAGAGAGACAGAGAGGAAGGCGCGGCGGAGGGGTGGAGAAGCAAATGGGCGCTTCTCCTGTGTGCCCTGGCCGGGAATCGAACCCGGGTCCTCTGCACGCTAGGCCAACACTCTACCGTTGAGCCAACCGGCCAGGGCCCTCAGTGCAGTTTTGAATTGCATTGTTAAATTTGGGTCAGATTTATACAGAGGGCATTCACCTTCAATAGCTATTTTCTAATATGAAGGACAATAAGCAAAAGGTGCAGGCAAATATATTAATAACAAATGCTCAAGAATCTATGCAGAGCCTGACTTGTGGTGGCACAGTGGATAGAGTCCTGACCTGGAACACTAAGGTCACTGGCTTGAAACCCCAGGCTTGCCCGGGTCAAGGCAAGTAGAAGCAACTACTACAAGTTGATGCTTCCTGTTCCTCCCCCCTTCCTCTTTCTCTCTCTCTCTCTCTCTCCTCTCTAAAATCATATAATCCTCTAAAATCAGTAAAATCTTAAAAAAACAAAAGAATCTATATAGAATAACAATAGATATATTCATTGAGCTCTTAAATTGCAACAGGCTCTGGGGTAAGCAATTTCATCTCTAATTTGTTGATTCTTAACAACAATGGTAATGTCAATACTGTTATCTTTATGATACAAATTGTCAAATTAGAAAATAGAAGGGAAAAAAAAAGACTTGCTAAGTTCTCACAGAAAGTACAGTGGTACCTTGACACATGAGTTTAATTTGTTTCATGGCCAAGCTTGTGACTCAAGTTTCTCGTGTGTCAAATCAAATTTCCCCATGTAAATTAATGGGAATGCAATTAATCTGTTCCGGCCCCCAAAAACCACACAAATTTTTTGTTTTATATGCTTTTAAATAAGAAAATGTACTTTATAAATAACAAATACATATATGTATATACAATAAGAGAGATTGTAAATAAATAAACTGGTTTATGAAGTTTATTTACCTTCAAGGTCAGGCGAAGATGCTGGTGGAGTGGGAACAGACTGGCGGAGGAGGTTTTCATTTCATGCGCTATCACTAAACATCACTTACTCTCTATACACTTAATGCTACATTTAATTGCAAAATTTAACTTACACACTACGTATGATATGTAATTCTTTCACTAAACTTGCTATTTTTTACTTTGCTTAATCATCATTGTATGGCTTCCTTCTTCTTCCCCTTCTTCTCTGCTCTTTTCAAAACTTTTTGGAGTGAAAACCCCTCCTCCAGTAATATTAGCATAACAATGGCCCTTCCCAAGCAGGAAGGTAATTAGCTATTTCACAGACAGCTGCCCAGCACCATTTTTAACAATAAAAGTGAGCAAACTCAGAAAATACAAGTTTTACAAACTCATTTGCCTAACAATCATCATTTTCTTCACTGACTTTTGGCTTTTTTGCCACACTTTCCTCACTTTTACTTAGAGGCCGTTTCAACAAAAACCTTTCCATGGAAGTTTGTTTCTTCCTCTCTTTCAAAACATTCAGCAGGCCATCTAGTGGAGGATGGCAGAAGCTCGTGATTCAAATATCTGCTCATGACTTAAATCAAAAAATCCCGCGAGTGACTGCTCATCTCTCAAACTGCTCGTGATTTAAAGTGCTCATGTGTCAAGGTACCACTGTATATGGCAGAGCCAGGATCTGAAATTAAAATTCTGGCTCCAAAGCCTATTTCATTAACCACTTAACCATATGACTTCTCATGATGGGCATCTACTCTACTACAGTTGGTGTATGCACTTATTTTCATTTGCAATTATTTCATCTGTCTCTGTATTAGTTTTCTATTGATGTGTAACAACAAAGTACCCCTAACCACAGCAGCTTAAACAAACATTTACTATTTCAAAGTTTCTGTGGGTCATAAATACAAGAGTGGCTTAGCTGGAAGGTCTGGACAGAATCTCTCATAAGGTGGCAGTTAATCTGTTAGCCAGAGCTACAGTCATCTCAAGGTTCAACAGGTGTTGAAGGATTCACTTCCAAATTCAAACATGTGGTTGTTGGCAGGCCTCTGTTCATTCCTGGTCAAGTGGGCCTCTCCACAGGCTGCCTGAGTATCCCCACAACATGGCAACTTCCCACGGAAGGAGTGATTCAAGAGAAAGTGTGAACACCTATAAAGTTGAAGTCTTTTTTATAACCTGGTGCTATTGATCACACAGACCAACCTTCATACAAGGATGTGAATACCAGGAAGAAGGGATCATTGAGAGCCTTCTTGGAGGTGACCATCACAATCTGTTTGCTCATTTTTTGTGACTATCTTCTCCACTAGAATGTAAACTTCACAAGTGAAGAAAAACCATTAGTCCTGCTCACTGTTATATTCCCTGTCACAGTGCCTTCCATATAACAGATAGTCAATAAGTATTGAATAAATGTAATGATGATGGTGAAATGAAGTCCAAAGGATGAGCTCCTATAATCCTGTCTTACTCTCACACAGATTCCCAGCTGCTATTCATGTTACCATTTAAATATTTTTTTTTAACAGGGACAGAGAGAGAGTCAGAGAGAGGGATAGATAGGGACAGACAGACAGGAACAGAGAGAGATGAGAAGCATCAATCATCAGTTTTTTGTTGCGACATCTTAGTTGTTCATTGATTGCTTTCTCATATGTGCCTTGACTGTGGGCCTTCAGCAGACCAAGTAACCCCTTGCTCGAGCCAGCAATCTTTGGTCCAAGCTGGTGAGCTTTTTTTTTTTTTTTTTTTTGCTCAAGCCAGATGAGCTTGCACTCAAGCTGGCAACCTCAGGTCTCAAACCTGGGTCCTTCCGCATCCCAGTCCGACGCTCTATCCACTGCGCCACCGCCTGGTCAGGCCATTTAAATAATTTTTAAAAGCAAGACTATATCATGCCCAGGAACATTTACTCATATATATAATTTCTATATCAGTACAGAAAGTGGACTTGGAAGGCAACACCATATTCATGAGAATGTTGGCCTTTGGAGAGGAGAAGAAAATACTGTAATGGTACTGGGATTGAAAGGCAAACAGGGCTCTATCTGCAACATTTTCTTCTACTAAAATTTTTGTTGAGTTAATATTTAATGATGGTCAGTCAATTCTGGGTGGCAGAACTGTGGGGATTATAATCTGTCCTTCTCTATATCTAAAAACGTCTCAAAATAAACAAGATATAAATTTTAAAAATCTTAACCAATTGGAACATATGTCTGTACTGCCTGCCTTTGGCTCTTTGCTCTAAGGGTGTATCTACAAACCTCTCCTCAAGATTTTCTGTTTTGAAGTTCTACAAGATCACTTTGGATATGCTTCTCCACTCTCTATATTTGTGCCACAGCCTCCTGGAGCTCCTCCTAGAGCTGAGGGAGAGCTTGGCCAGCATGAGACTGTGGTTATTGGCCCTGGTTCTGACCCATGAACCTCTGAGCTCATTTTAAAGCACTGGTGCTTCTTCCTTTAACACATAGGCAGTAGTCACACTAGAACAATCCTGGAAGGGCACTTGGAAATTTTAACTCTGTCAATATCAGATTATGTATTTTTCTCCTTTTATTTTGATCTCCATTCGTGCTGTTTACAAAGTAAATTCAGAAAATTAGCCAATCTATTGACAATTTCCTTTTCAAAAGGAGGCCAAATAACATGGATTATTGTGAATGAAAGCACTTTTTAGCTGCTCTCTTAAAATAAATCACTCGTGCCTGATCAGTGGTGGCACAGTGGGCAAAGCATTGACCTGGAGTACCAAGGTCACCAGCTCGACCCTGGGGTCACTGGCTTGAGCCCAAGGTCGCCAGCATAAGCCCAAAGTAGCCGGGCTTGCCAGTTCTTCCATTCCAAGGTTGCTGGCTTGAGCCTGAGGACACTGGTTCAGTCCCAGGTCAACATGTATAAGAAGTAATCAATGGATGCACAACTACGTGGAATGAGTTGATGTTTCTCCCCCCCCCCCCCCATTAGGTAGGATAGACAGTTATCGGGCAGGAAAAGGGGGGAGAGGGGTTTATCTAACCCACTGAATGAGGGAGTCAGCAATCTTAAGATCTGCCAAAACTGTTCAAACGGACTTGAAACCTTGTATGCTAGTCCCAATATCAGGGAAGGGAAACTTGAAACCCTATACTGTATATTACTCCCTATAGCAGGGAAACAGAGCGTTGAAGCTAAGAATATATAACTCCTAAGACCCCAATAGACAGGATGCTCAGACTAGCTAAGTTTGCCTGCTTGTGCCTTGTGCCAAGTGTATAGCTTTTGCTTAATAAACTGCTTGCTTTGTTTGAGTGCTGTACCCTGTCTGTCTCTCACCTGGATTCTTTCTCGAGAGCTTGACAAAAAACAAGGAGGGAGAAGTCCCAGGGACTCAGGTCATCTCTGGTGACACCTCCACTATATAACTTTTTTTTTAAAAATCACTGATATCTATGGGCAAAATGGTTAGAGGTCATTTCAGAAGAATGAGCAGCATCTAGGTACTTCCTGAGAAACAAGTAAACAATCTGTGAGAATAAAGTCAAAAGTAGGAGCAGCCTGAATGAATGAATATACTTTATACTCAATTTCAATACCTCTCACAATGTTTTGTTCAGACATTATTTCACCTGACCAGGTGGTGGTGCAATGGGTAGAGCGTCAATCTGGGACACTGAGGACCCAGGTTCGAAACCTTGAGGTCAGCCAGCTTGAGCGCAGGCTCATCCAGCTTGAGCATAGGCTCACTAGCTTGAGTGTGGGGTCACTGGCTTGAGCCCAAGGTTGCTAGCTTGAGCAAGGGGTCACTGGCTTGGCTGGAGTCCCCTGGTCAAGGCACACATGAGAAGGAACCAATGAACAACTAAAGTGCCACAACTATGAGTTGATGCTTCTCATCGCTCTCTTTGCGTAATTCTCAAAAAAAAAAAAAAGACTCTTTCTTCCCATGACTATTTTGTCTGGTAACAATTCACTATTCCTAGTCAGTGTCCTGGGTCTAGAGAATGTGTAGGTGGAAAATGCAGCGCAAACTGGTATGTTCCTTAATTACAGGTATCCCAGAAAATAGACCCAAAGAGAAAATAGCAGCACAAAACAAGTCATCTGCAAAATTACAAACTGCCTTGCCTATTCTGGGTGCAGACTTGGGTGTACTGTATAAGCTCACTCTGGTGTCCCTGAGCAGAGGAGCTTTCCAGGCCTGAAGACAGGGCTCAGGTTTTTCTTCATAATGAACACTTTTCCAACAAAGCCCTATTAACATGAACTTTTCAAATTCCAGGCCCAGCTCCACATGTTGGTCCTGCAATTCATGACGGACTTTGGGTCTCTCTATAATTTGGTGTAAATATAATCACTGGGTTATTGTAAGAACTATAGACAATGATATACAACAGTGGTCCCCAACCTTTTTTGGGCCACGGACCAGTTTAATGTCAGAAAATATTTTCACAGACCAACCTTTAGGGTGGGACAGATAAATGTATCACGTGACCAAGACAAGCGTCAAGAGTGGATCTTAGATGGATGTAACAGAGGGAATCTGGTCATTTTTTAAAAATAAAAGATCGTTGAGACTTAAATATAAATTAAGCGGAAATAATGTAAGTTATTTATTCTTTCTCTGCGGAGCGGTACCAAATGGCTCATGGACCAGTATGAGTCCACGGCCTGGGGGTTATGGACCACTGATATACAAGACATATAGCAAGCATTCAATAAATTACACCTACCTGGCCCTGGCCGGTTGGCTCAGTGGTAGAGCGTCAGCCTGGGTGCAGGAGTCTGGGGTTCGATTCCGGCCAGGGCACACAGGAGAAGCACCCATCTGCTTCTCCACCCCTCTCCCTCTCCTTCCTCTCTGTTTCTCTCTTCCCCTCCTGCAACCAAGTCTCCATTGGAGCAAAGTTGGCCCTGGCACTGAGGATGGCTCTGTGGCCTCTGCCTCAGGCGCTAGAGTGGCTCTGGTCGCAACAGAGCGACGCCCCAGATGGGCAGAGCATCGCCCCCTGGTGGGCGTGCTGGGTGGATCCCGGTCGGGCGCATGCGGGAGTCTGACTGCCTCCCAGTTTCCAACTTCAGAAAAATATAATAAATAAATAAAATAAAAATAAATTACACCTGCCTGACCAGGTGGTGGCGCAGTGGATTGAGCATCTTACTGGGACACAGAGGACTCAGGTTTGAAACCCCGAGGTCGCTGGCTTGAGAGCGGGCTCATCCGACTTGGCGAGGAGTCAACAGTTTAGTCACCAGCTTAAGCAATGGGTCACTCGCTCTGCTGTAATCCGCCCTCCCCTCCCCGCCCCCCCCCCCCCCGTCAAGGTACACATGAGAAGGCAATCAATGAACAACTAAGATGCCACAACGAAGAATTGATGCTTCTCATTTCTCTCCCTTCTTGTCTGTCTGTCCCTATCTGTCCCTCTCTCTATCTCTCTCTCTGTCTTTGTCACTAAATAAATAAATTACACCACAAGCAACCAATGAACAGCTAGAATGAAGCAACTACTTCTCATACTCCACCCCCTCTCCCGGTATAATCAATACATAAAATCTTAGGGGGGAAAGAGGAAAAGAGGGGGGACACTAAGAAGGATAATTACAGGTGCTGTAAGTCTTAGGGGCCAAGATAATTTTCCTTAAGAAGTGATCAATGTGAAACAATCTCAACAAAATAGACGTTACCTAAGGGAAGAAGCCAGGAGCATTGCAGAGGTCCCTGGGCGGGAGGGGTTTTGCACCAGTTGAGTTCCTAAATGAAGTCGGGTAGGCGAGACGGGGGGCCTTTTGCCTCCCATAAGACGCTTGGGTCTCTAAACTTAAGAAGTAATCAGAACCCATAAAGAGGTTTCAAGGAGCGAATGCAATGATCAGATTGACCTGCCCAGTGTCTTCAGCGCAGGCACAGGGTCTGTTTTTGCCCACCAGTTAGTTATCAGCCCCAGCGTCCAGCCCAGCACCTGCTAAGAGCTGGTTGGTAAAAGCACTGTTGGCATGGTAACGGCATGCAGCGCGGGGCTGCGTTTCCTGAGTGGAAGTTGAGGAAGGGCCTCTGCCCAGAGCGCAAAGCCCTCCGCTGAGGCAGCGGGCGGGGCTGGGTCCCCGGTGCGGGGAGGCGAGTGGCGGCCTGCGCTGGGCAGGCACCTCCGGGGACCTGGAGCGCGGCAGTCCGCGCGCTTGGTACTCGCGCTCGCGGAGCTTCAGTTACAACGGAAGCTGCGTCTGCTTCTGGGCGAAAGGAGAAGGCCTCGCGGCCTAAGCGCCCGAGTCTGCATCGATCCGTGGCGTGGCCCAGAGCCTCCCTCGTTCCACGGCCTACAGGTGATACCCACGGCCAGGGTGGGGCGGCCCGGGCCGGCCCCCGGAACCCGTGCGCGCAGCGGGGGCGGCCCCTCCGCAGCGGGGGCGGCCGCGATCTCCTGGAGGCAGAGGCAGTGGCAGTGGCAGCGGCGGGTGGGCGGCGTCTACACGGCTGGTGGGCGCCCGCGGTGAGGCACCCCGCCCGCCAAGGTGCGTTCCGGGCCTCTCCGTGGCGTCCCGACCGCGGGCAGAGGCTGGGACCCGGGGCCCCTTCCCGGCCAGGCCCTGCGACCGGCCGCTCCAGCCTCCGGCCTCGTCCCCACTGACAGCTAATACTTGTGGCTGTCCACAAAGTGGAACAGAAAAGCGCAAGGAAGGAAGCACCCCGGAGACAACCCGGATTAATATTAATGCGTATTTCCTTCCTTTTCCCTGTAATCCTGATCAGACCGTGTTTTTGCAGGGCCTGGGTCAGAAAGTGCTGTAAATTGGCTTTCTCTTAATACATCACCTGCATCTACCCGCAGCTTTACGTGTTTTTCTACGTTTCTTTTTATTAGACCGCACTAAAACTGATCGTGTGTGCCAGGATGACCTCTGCATCCATCCCCGGCGTCTAGCTCGGGCTTGACCTTCGGTTTGTTGAGTTACAGGATTGTGATTTATTGATGGATTCTCTCCCTGATGGTGAACATACAGGTGGTTTTCAGTGTTTAGCTGTTACAAAAGCCATTTGTTAGCACTGTTCTGTCTGGGGTTTTTTGAGCACCATTGTTTACAGTGACTTCTTCATGTAAGGCTTGTAGTATAAATACATTGCAGAATGCTCTTTAGAAGAATTATTCTCGCGTTTTGTACCTCCGCTAGCATTTGAGAGTACCTGGTTTGATGAACTTCCTGACCGACTTGATTGTAGGTTTCAGAGCGTCACAAGGGACTCAGGGAGTAAACTGTCAGCATCTGTTTGTGAAAGGGTGACCTGACTTGCGGCTGGCCTTACCTAGAGCATTTGCTGAAAAAGGAACTAGAGTGTATGAGAATCTTAGTAATTTTAAAAACTGATTTAGCCTGACCTGTGGTGGCACGGTCGATAAAGCCTTGATCTGGAACGCTGAGGTCCAGGGTTCAAAATCTGGGGCTTACCCAGTCAAGGCGCATATAGGAGAAGCAACTACTATGAGTTGATGCTTCCTCCTCCTCCCTCACTTTCTCTCGTCTCTCTAAAATCAATAAATAAAATCTTTTTAAAAAAAGAAAATAAAAAAAAAACTGATTTAGGTTTAGCTTGGACAAACCACTACAGTCCCCAATATGGTTAAACCTAAGTTAATGCAAAATTCAAGCTAGGGTTAGATGATGGAAATGTTTTATGTTTAAGTCATACTCTGAAATATGGGTGCTGGATTGCAAGGGAAAGGATTTTAAAAGATTATGGTTATGGGTAGTCACTAGATACTCAAAAAGCTTTCTTTGAAGTCTTGTGAAAGGCTTCAAGTGAGTGACATTGTTCTCATGAGTGAAAATAAATGGAATATGTTTTTCATCCTTTTCATTTACATTTTTAAAGTTTTGTGCTAAAATATTCTCTGTCACAATCCTTTTCCTGTGGATTGAGCCCTGGCAGGGCTAGGATCCTTTCTCTGTAGGCCCATGCTATTCTTTATTACTTCCCTCGGCTGTGCTGTAATCACCTTACGGTCTCCAGTCGCTGACTCAGGAACTGGCATATAAGTGACTGATAATTATCAGCATGGTGGATGAATTTAGAATATAACATGTGTTTATTAAGTCCAATTTGTAAAACAGAGATCTATGTATAACAGTGATTTCTCATTCAAATGAGTAAGGTAGAAATTGGGAACAAGGACAGCTGTGATCATCTCTTGATTTTAAGTAGTATCACATTACAAGAAATGCTACTGGCAGGGCACCTGAATCTTTTTTTTTTTTTAAATAACGTTGTGGCCCTGGCTGGTTGGGCTCAGTTGTAGAGTGTTGGCCTGGTGTGTGGAAGTCCCAGGTTGGATTCCCGGTCAGGGCACACAGAAGTGACCATCTGCTTCTCCACCCTTCCTTATCCTCGTTTTCTCTCTCTCTCTCTCTTCTCCTCCCACAGCCATGGCTTGCTTGGATCAAGCAAAGTTGGCCCGGGGCACTGAGGATGGCTCCATGGCCTCACCTCTGGCATTAAAATAGCTTGGTTGCTGAGCAATAGAGCAATGGCCCCAAATGGACAGAGCGTCGCCCCCTAGGGAGCTTGCTGGGTAGATCCTGGTTGGGGCATATGTGGGAGTCTGTCTCTCACTTAATAAACAAACAAACAAACAAACAAACTTTGTTAGTATATAATTCATATACCATATAATTTACCCACTTAAAGTTTACAATTCATTTTGGGGAGTATATTACAGTATTACTTTTTTTTAAGTTGTGGGAAAACATATATGACATAAAGTTTGCCACTTTAACTATTTTTTTTATTTATTCATTTTTTTAGAGTGGAGAGGGAGAGACAGAGAGAGAAGGGGGGGAGGAGCCGGAAGCATCAACTCCCATATGTGCCTTGACCAGGCAAGCCCAGGGTTTCGAACCAGCGACCTCAGCATTTCCAGGTCCACGCTTTATCCACTGCGCCACCACAGGTCAGGCTTAACTATTTTTAAAGTGTTAACAATTCAGTAATATTAAATTACTGAATCATAACCACTATTTCCAAAACATTTTTATACCTTAAACCGATATTCCATAAATAAATGTTGAATATATGAATGTTGATAATTTAAAGAATTATTATTTAAATGTTATCTTGATTTCTAATCTCCCTTTTAATTGGTTGTGTTGTCTTATATACCTATGTGAAAAGTTATTATAATTAAGATGGTACCGTGCTTTATTTTAGTATGATAATACTTGAAGTACCTTATAATGGAAAATGGGGTGATTCTTTCAAGTTTGAATGCAGAATTACTGAACTTTCTAGAGTCTCTAGAAGTTGTAGAGAAAAATTTAATGATATCCCTAAGTCCCCTCTCATTTGCGAAGGATGCCTTATCCGAGTTGATATGCTGTTTGTCTTACTCTATTGCTCTGTGTTCTCTTTGCTGTCACAGTTGTAGGACACTCTCTACTTTCATAGGATATATGCTAGGGCTTCCTAAGACCAGGAAAATCTACATATTTGTAAGATGCTAAGAAGAAAAAGAGGGATTTATTTTAGGTACAAAGTGTTTTTGAATGTTCATCTAGTTTTTATTCTAAAATTCTTAGCTTTTTTGGCAGTTATATAGCTTTTATGGATGCTAATCTCTCCCTTAATATCTTTAAAAAAACCCAAAAACCCCCTGATTTGTGGCTCTGGCTGTTTTAGCCAAAGAAGGTTGGTGATCTCCCATTTTTAACATGGAGAGAGCATCCTTAGGCATCTATAGGGAGAAGGCAAGGTGAAGGTAGATCTTGGGAACAAAAATTAGTGAGCCTATTTTTTAGTAGGTTTTGCAGTGGTGCAAATGTTAATCTCAAATCTTCTAATGTGAAGGGTTTCCTATGTATATGAGTGAATCAGTGCTTCTGATCTCAGTAAACTTAATTAGCATTACAGCCCAGTTACTGTTTAGTTAATTGCACATGAGTGCTGGGCTCTAGTTTTGGCGTGGGCCCTACTTGTGACCTGAGCAAACCACATATCTTTTGTGGATACATTATTGGCACTAGTAGTTTAAGTGGGCTTGAATAAACGGATAAGTTTGCTCTTATAAAGCAAACTAGTATATTTTTGGCTGCTTCCTGCAAACTCAAATTTCTTTGAAGTTATCTAAAAATTTTTTTTAAATTATATATTTTACCATAATATAGCCTTCTAAAAGTTAATATAAAGATTGCATTTTAAATTTGTTACTATCTGTAACACTGATTCCTCCAAAAAGATGCATTCTGTTTATCCTGGACTTTTATGTGTTCGCTGGCCTACTGCCTCATACCCTTGGGGGTTCTTCCGCCTCAGTTTGAGAAGCATGGGACCCAGAGGACCTCTAGGTCTCTTGAAGTTCTGATGTGGTATAATCCTTGAAACAAATTAGAGTTTATTCTTTAGTTTTAGGAAATTATAAATCCATAACATGGAAAAATATGATTTGCCAACTTGCGTGACTTAACTTCTTTCCCTAAGAATTCGAGGTCGCAATGCTATTGTATGTAAAAGCTCTTTCATCAGAACTGCATGCAATTTAAGAAATAGATTGCAAAGTTAGAAAAACCCTTGACAAATGTTATCTTTGTTGCTCTCAATCTTTCTTGCCTGCAATTTTTCTTTTTTCTTTCCTGGCTGCTAATTGGATTAAAGACTGTTTTGCCTACCATGGCATCTGGAGATGGCAGTCCTGTCTTTGAAGATGATGGAAGGTAAATGTCTTGCATTGCAATAAAATTAACTTTTGAAACTTTCAAGATTGTTTTAATCATTCAGAAGAGTTATTTATCCAGGCTACTTTTTAAAAAAACACATTTTGTCAAATTGCAGAATTCATGGTTTTACTTTTCTATGATATAGAACAAGAGTAGTAAATACCTGGCATGAAGGTGGATACCACTAACATGGCATCCTTTATAGGACCTAGATGTCAGATCTCCAATCCCACTCAGCCCATAGTTCTTGGCAATCACTTCAAAATGATATAAAACCCATTTAGTATCTCTGATTTAGAGCATACAAAGGAGATTAGAGGGAATGAAAAGTAGAATGTAGTTAAGGGAACAGCCTCTGGAGCTAGAGTCCTAAGCGTAAATCCTATCTGCCACTATGGTCATTATGATCTTAGATAATCCCTTAGTCCAGGGGTCCCCAAACTACGGCCCCCTGAGGCCATTTATCCGGCCCCCACTGCACTTCCAGAAGGGGCACTTCTTTCATTGGAGGTCAGTGAGAGGAGCATAGTTCCCATTGAAATACTGGTCAGTTTGTTGATTTAAATTTACTTGTTCTTTATTTTAAATATTGTATTTGTTCCCGTTTTGTTTTTTTACTTTAAAATAAGATATGTGCAGTGTGCATAGGGATTTGTTCATAGTTTTTTTATAGTCTGGCCCTCCAACGGTCTGAGGGACAGTGAATTGCCCCCTGTGTAAAAAGTTTGGGGATCCCTGCCTTAGCCTCTCTGAGTCTCAGTTTCTTCCATAAAATAGGGATAATAATAGTACCCATCTCCTGGTAAGGATTCTATGAGTTAATATATGTAAAGCTCTGCCTGACCTGTGGTGGTGTAGTGGATAGAGCATCTACCTGGAACACTGAGGTCTCTGGTTCTACACTCTGAGCTTGCAAAGTCAAGACATATATGGGAGTTGATGCTTCCTGCTCCTCCCCCTCTTTTCTCACTCTCTCTCTTTTCCTCCCCTCTCTAAAGTGAATAAATAAAATCTTTAAAATATAGGCCCTGTCCGGTTGGCTCAGTGGTAGAGCATCGGCCTGGCGTGCAGGAGTCCCAGGTTTGATTCCCGGCCAGGGCACAGAGGAGAAGCGCCCATCTGCTTCTCCACCCCTCCCCTTCTCCTTCCTCTCTGTCTCTCTCTTCCTCTCCTGCAGCCAAGGCTCCATTGGAGCAAAGATGGCCCAGGCGCTGAGGATGGCTCTGTGGCCTCTGCCTCAGGCGCTAGGATGGCTCTGGATGCAACAGAGTGATGCCCCAGATGGGCAGAGCATCACCCCCTGGTGGGCGTGCTGGGTGGATCCTGGTCGGGCGCATGCGGGAGTCTGTCTGACTGCCTCCCCGTTTCCAGCTTCGGAAAAATGCAAAAAAATAAAATAAAATAAATAAATTATATATATATATATATAAAAGTTCTTACTGTGTGACTGGCACACAGTAAGCACTTAATTATTAGGTATGATCATTAATGCTGGCATAAATGTCACTTCTCTCAAAGCCAAAAACCTGTATCAATATAAAAATATTATTTATCTGTTATATTTGTATTATATGTATGTCATTTATATAGAATACATTATAGATGTTATATTTTATATTAAAATGTTTTTAAATTGTTCCAGAAACTTCTGACTAGCATCCTTTTTTTTAAAGATTTCCTATAGTAATGACAAGAGTTACTATTTTTCGTAACATTTTAATATTTATTATAGGACATTTCTTCCATCACTTCTCTTTTTCTGTGTCTTACTTCAATAAATTAGAACCTTTTTTGTTAAAATTAATTCCTAGTCACTGGTCTAAGTAGAACAGGTTTGTAGAATTCTTCTTTTGGAGTGATAGGATCTGAAAAAGAAAAACCAAAATTAATACTATGCTTTTTAAATGAGAGGAGGGAGAAGTAGTGACCTTTGCGAACATTATTCTGTAGCTTAGCTTAGAATACTATCGTGGATAAACTGATAGATTCTTAATCCTATTAATATTAAGGTGACTTTGTTTGGAATTACCCAACTGTATACTCATACAGAGTAGTTTCATCTTAAAGGAAGAGTACAGAAGACAGACAAGATAGCTACATGTACTGTGAGTAGGGTTTCTTAGGTAACATCACTGTAATTTTAGGGGTTTAAAAAATCTGCTACTTTTATCTTGGAAGGATTAACTTGCTATTTTGGCTGATTGTAATTGCTGTAATTTTATTTTCTTAGCTCTCCACATAACCTGGAAAAAATGACAAATTGTGTAGCCACTTGGGAAGTTGCTTTGAGTGATGGAGTCCATAAGATTGAATTTGAACATGGGACCATAACCGGCAAACGAGTGGTATATGTAGATGGGAAGGTAGGAAAAAAAACATGTTACTTTGTAAACATGGTATACAGAGAAGGTTGGTTTTGTTAATGTAGATTCTTCATATGTGAATTTAAGCTTTTCTTTTACTAAATTGGTTAATCTTCATATTTTGGCCTGTATCATTTTGCTGTACAAAGAAATCTAATAATAGTTATAGTATTCATAGACTATAACATCTAATACTTAAACTTAAAATGACTTCAAAAACCTTTGCATTACAAATTAATAAAATTACATCTAATAAGCATTGTCATCTGCTTACTTTAGTTATATTATAAATACTAAATTTTCTTTTATTTCTGTGTTTTCAATTTTTCTATTTTATTACTTAGGAAGAGATAAGAAAAAAATGGATGTTCAAATTAGTGGGCAAAGAAACCTTCTATGTTGGAACTGCAAAGACAAAAGCAACCATAAATATTGATGCTGTCACTGATTTTGCTTATGAATATACTCTGGAAATTAATGGGGAAAGTCTCAAGCAATATATGGAGAAAAGGTCAAAAACCACCAATACTTGGGTATTACAATTGGATGGTGAGGACTTTAGAGTCGTGTTGGGTAAGTGATTGCTGTTTCTGCAGAATTTATTGGTATTTATGATGGCTGTTTAATTAGTTTCTCTAACTGTCTAGATCATTTATGGTTGCCTTGAATGGGAGAGAGTGTAAGTGCAGGTGTATTTTTAATGTGTTCTCTGTGAATGAAGTATTTCTTTAATTTTAAAACATAAGCCTGGTCATATGGTAGTGCAGAGGATAGAGCGTCGGACTGGGATGCAGAGGACAGAGATTCAAAACCCTGAGGTCTCCAGCTTGAGCACGGGCTCACCAGCTTGAGCATGGGGTCATTGGCTTGAGTGTGGAATCACAGACAAGACCCCATGGTCACTGGCTTGAGCCCAAGGTTGCTGGCTTGAGAAAGGGGTCCCTGGCTCGGCTGGAGCCTCCAGTCAAGGAACATATGAGAAAGCAATCAATGAATAACTAAGGTGCCACAGTGAAGAATTAATGCTCATCTCTCTCCCTTCCTGTTTTTCTGTCCCTTTCACTGTCTCTGTGTTTCTCTTGCTAAAAAAAAAAATTAAATAAATTATAAAACAAACATGAGAACTAGATTTTATAGTGATGGATTTGAGGATTATAAATGGCTTTATTTTATTTTATTTTTTGTTACAGAAACAGAGAAAGAGAGACAGAGAAGGACAGATAGGGACAGACAGACAGGAAGGGAAAGAGATGAGAAATATTAATTCTTCATTGTGGCTCCTTAGTCTCCTTAGTTGTTTATTGATTGCTTCCCCATATGTGCCTTGACTGGGGGGCTACAGCAGAGCAAGCGACCCTTTGCTCAAACCAGCGACCTTGGGCTCAAGCCAAGGACCTTGGGCTTCAAGGCATTAACTTTTAGGCTCAAGCCAGTGACCATGGGGTCATGTTTATAACCCCACACTCAAGCCAGCAACTCCCCACTCAAGCTGGTGAGCCTGCGCTCAAGCCGGATGAACCCACACTCAAGCTGGCCACCTCAGGACTTTGAATCTGGGTCCTCTGCATCCCAGTCCAACACTCCATCCACTGTGCCACCACCTGGTCAGGCTATTTTTAGCTTTTTTTTTTTCTTGCGGGATAGAGAGAGACAGGAAGGGAGAGAGATGAGAAGCATCAACTTGTAGGTGCGTCACTTTAATTGTTCATTGATTGCTTCTTATACATGCCTTAACTGGGGGGCTACAGCCAAGCCAGTGACCCCTTGCTCAAGCCAGCAACCTTGGGCTCAAGCCAGCAACCATGGGATCATGTTGATGATCCCACCCTCAAGCCAGTGACCCAATGCTCAAGCTGGTGAACCTGCACTCAAGCCAGTGACTTCAGGGTCTCGAACCTGGGACCTCAGTGCCCCAGGCCGACACTCTATCCACTGTATCAACATTGGTCAGGAGGCATTTGGACATTTTAGATTCATCAGTAAGAAGGGAATTTTTTTCTAAGTAGCAAGAGGGTTAGGACTGCATCAGATAAAGTAGTGTAATAAATAAGTAACAAGCCATTGAATTTTAAGTTACATTCTGTTGTTACAGATCGCCATCTGTGTTCTCA
Source organism: Saccopteryx bilineata (assembly GCF_036850765.1). NCBI lineage: Eukaryota > Metazoa > Chordata > Mammalia > Chiroptera > Emballonuridae > Saccopteryx > Saccopteryx bilineata. The sequence goes on along the minus strand of NC_089499.1, from coordinate 43,897,656 downwards.
GTTTCTACTCAACCTCAAAACTTACAAGACAAATATTTACTAATTACTACCTTTTCTCTCTTCTGGTTATTCCTAGTATTTCCTCCTTATATCTCTACATTAAGACTGTTTAGATCATTTTGATAATTCATTGTTTCATTTTCTTAGATTATATTGAGTACCCTATCAATGGCAGTTAGTATACCAGGACCTAGTCCATTCCTTCAAGATTCTAGAATCTAGTCCAATGCTGGCAAATGCCTTTTTATTTTTATTTAAAGATTTTATTTATTCATTTTAGAGAGGAGAGAAAGAGTGAAAGAGAGAGAGGGAAAGAGAGAAGGGAGAAGAAGTGGGAAGCATCAACTCGTAGTAGTTGTTTCCCATATGTGTCTTGACCAGGCAAGCCCAGTGTTTCGAACTGGTGACCTCAGCATTCCAGGTGGACGCTTTATCCACTGCGCCACCACAGGTCAGGCCTGGCAAGTGCCTTTTTAAAAAAAATGTTAAAGGATGAAAAATGTATTGAAAAATTGGGTAAATTTGTCTTGAAAAGTTTCTTATGGTCTGGCTTTTGTTGATTCCATTCCTGTGATGTCCCTCTGTCTTTAATATTTCCTGTAAACTGGTAGTTTACTCTGAAGAATTGATCAAATGTAGGTTTGTTTTTTTTCTGGAAAGACCGCTTCATAGTTTGTTATTAAAGAAACACATGGTATTATCAATTTTTAACCACATTTGCAACCATTAATACCTAGTGCCTATATCCATTAATACATTAGCAATTATCAAATGGTGATATTCTGATTTTATCACTCTTTATTCATTAGCTGAAATACTTCTATAATGAGAAACTTTCTGTTATCTGCTATTTGATTATACAGATGTACAATTTGTATAAGAAATGCAGGAACTGCTTGTTTTCCCTTTATTTGTCATTTTTCATAATGCTGAACTGGCTTCTGTTCTCCTCCAAAAGGTGATCATTTAGGTTTTTAAAAATCATTATTCACTTATGAATTTAAATATTTTGATGGATTTCAGTACATTGTCCCATTTTTGGCCTATGGGATGCTCTTTAGTCTGGATCCTGAGTCCTTCTGACACATCCTCAGTAGACTTTGATAGCTTCTTTGCTTTCTGGTATGACAAAATGTGTTAGGCTCATTTTGAACATTTTCTGCCCAGACCTGGAATCACCCATTTCTCCAAAAAGACCTGATTTTTGTTTGAGGAAAATAGTATTTAGAGAGTATAATATGGGCATACCTTAAGGATGTGCATTAATTATTTTTTTATATTTTCAGCTGATAGAGCAAGGAAATTATATAGATAGATGGATGGATGGATGGATGGATGGATAAACCTCATCTAATATCTGTATGTTCTTTCTTCCACACTAAGAATCCTTCTCAAGGTCACAGAGGATGGTGCAATTAGAATATAATTACTTATTTGTTTTGTGCCCCATTACATACATAATAGTTTCCATTAACAGCACAAATACTACCACCATTAATACAATTACCAGCCATGGCTAGACGGCTTGGTTGGTTAGAGCATCATTCCAATGCACAGAGGTTATTGGCTCAGTCCCTTGTCAGGGCTCATATAGAAACAGATTGATGTTTCTTTCTCTCTCTCTCTCTCTTCCTCTCTCTCTAAAATCAATTAAAAATTTTTTTTATTCAGTGAGAGGAGGGGAGGCAGAGAGACACTCACATGTGCCCTGACCAAGATCTACCTGGCAAGTCCACTAGGGGGCGATGCTCTGCCCAACTGTAGCATTGCTCTCAGCAATGGAGCTCTTCTTAGCACCTGAGGCAGAGGCCATGGAGCCATCCTCAGAACCCAGGGCCAACTCACTCCAATCAAGCCATGGCTGCAGGAGGTAAAGAGAGAGAAACGAAAGGGGATGGGGTAGAGAAGCAGATGGTTGCTTCCCCTGTGTGCTCTGACCAGGAATCAAACCCAGGACATCCACATGCTGGGCTGACAATATACCACTTAGCCAACCAGCCAGGGCTAAAAAAATTTTGTTAAAGAGTTTAAAATACAATCACCAAAAAATTTTAAACTTTTTGCATATTATTTTCCATTTACATAGTGCTGTATCTATGTTGACAGAATATATAGCCATTCTATACTATGCTCTGTTCCTTCCAACCCATATTTAGTTCTCTCTTTTTTATTTTTGACAGAGACAGAGAGAGAGAGTCAGAGAGAGGGACAGATAGGGACAGACAGATAGGAAGGGAGAGAGATGAGAAGCATCAATTCTTCATTGCGGCACCTTAGTTGTTCACTGATTGCTTTCACATATGTGCCTTGACTGGGGGACTGCAGCAGAGCGAGTAACCCCTTGCTTGAGCCAGCGACCCCACATTCAAGCTAGTGAGCCCATGCTCAAGCCAGATGAGCCCATGCTCAAGCTGGTGATCTCTGGGTTTTGAACCTGGGTCCTCTGTGTCCCAGTCCGATGCTCTATCCACTGCACCACCGCCTGGTCAGGCCCATACTTAGTTCTATAAGTAAATATTTACTTACTGTTTTCAAGTCATTATATTACTCCTCTATTTTGCTTCTCTGAAACTTGTTCTCTAGGACATTCCTTAGAATTAACATTGCCTGAGTTCTGTTTTTTTATTTTTTATTGATTTTTAGAAACAGAGGCCAACAGACAGAGATCAATTTGTTGTTCCACTTATGTATGCACCCATCAGTTGATTCTTGTATGTGCTCTAACCTGGGATGGAACCCACAACCTTTGCATATCATGACGACGTTCTAATCAACTGAGCTATCTGGCCAGGGCCTGTACATGTATTTTTGAATAGGTGATATATAATTCAGAAATCAAAATGATATAAAAAGATACATTGAGAGATCTTGCTTCCACTCCTGTCCCTGTTCACCCTGCGTACCCTATAATAGCCATTTAAAAATTTTTGGTTAGTTTATTTTGTTCATTACATTCCACATATAAGTGAAATTATAATGTACTTGTCTTTCTCTGACAGGCTTATTTCATTTAGCATAATATTTTCATTCATCAATGCTGTCACAAAGATTAAGATAAAGATTTCCTTTCCTTTTTTATGGCCAAGTAGTATTCCAGTAAGTAAATGTACTACAGCTTTTTTATCCACTCATCTACTGAAGGACATGTGGGCTGCTTCCAAATCTCATCTATTGTAAACAGTGCTTCAGTGAACATAAAGGTGCATATATTCTTTCAAATTAGTGTTTCAGGTTTCTTCGGGTACATTCCCAGAGTGGAATTGCTAGGTCATAAGGCAGTTCCATTTTTAATTTTTTGAGGAATCTCCATACTGCTTTTTCTACATCAATCTGAATTCCTACCAACAGTGCAGGACGGTTCCCTTTTCTCCACATCCTCACCAACATTTATTCTTTGTTGATTTATTGATGATAGGCATTCTGACAGGTGTGAGGTGGTATCTCATTGTGCTTTTAATTTGCATTTCTCTGATGATTAGTGACATTCTGCATCTTTTCATTTGTCTGTTGGCCATCTGTATGTCCTCTTTGCAAAGTGTCTATTCAGGTCCTTTGCCCATTTTTTAGCTGGATTGGTTGTTTTTGTTGTTGTTATTGTTTTGGTTTTGAGTTTTATAAGTGCTTTATAACTTTTGGATATTAACCCCTTATCAGATGCATCATTGGCAAATATGTTCTCCCATTCAGTGGGTTGTCTTTTCATTTTGTTGATGGTTACCTTTGCTGTGCACTTTTCATTTGATATTTATTTTTTTCTTTTGTTTCCCTTGCCTGAGTGATATATCAGAAAAAAATATTGCTCCAGGAAATGTCTGAGATAAGACTGCCAATCTTAATAGAATCCTTCTAGTGTTTCTTTATTCGAATTCAAGCAAATATATTTTATTTCTTATATATAAAAGCACCTTTGTTATTAATTTATTAGTATATGCTGAAGATTCTTTTATATAATTACATAAAGAATATTCTCATACTTTTTAAAAATAACTACAGAATAAATTTAAATAGTAAATAAAATAGTTGAACTCAATCCCAACTGATGGGCACTTGGGCTATTTCTATTCTGTTCCTGTTAGAAGCAGTAGTGAATGACTTTGTTAACATGCCCCTTGGAATATAGTGTACATATCTCTTTAGGACCAATTCTCAGAAGTGGGAAAGTAGGATTGCTGGGTCAAAGAATAATTGCATTTTTAGTCTTGGATTTTGCCAAATTGTCCTTCATGATGCTTTAACCATTCTGTACTCTCACTGCCTGTTTCCCTACAAGTTCTCAAGACAACAGAGCATGCTGTTGGATTTTTGATATTCTGCTAGGTGAAAAGTAGTATTTCAGTGTTATTTTTATTTGCCTTTCTCAAAATTGAGTGAGATTGAGAATCTTTTCATGTGTTTAATGTCCTTTTTGAGTTTCTTTTCTAATAATGCTTGTTCATGTCCCTTGACCCATTTTCTTGTTGTTCCTCTTTTTCTCCTTGATACAAGGAAGGAGTCCTCAATTACTAAGATTAGCCCTCTGTGGTGTGAGTTTTGAATATTTTTTTCCCAGTTTGTCATATTGTATGACTTTGCCTATGTGTGTTCATGGTTTTGTTTAATCATGCAGAAGCCTTTCTTAGTTTTATGTAGTCAAATTTATTCCATTTTTTAATGGCTTTTGGATTAATGGTGTTCTTCAGGGACATGCTAATAATAGCTTTTGTAGAAAATCTGAGCACATGCGCATGTTCAGTAGGTATACTAAATACAATTCTGATTTTCACCACCATTGTGGTTTCTTTTAGCATTGTGTCATCTGATCATGTGTTGGGACAAGCTGGGTTTCCCTGTGGCTGTGACTGTAGATGCTTCCTACTCAGGCTGCCACAGGGGCGTCCCACCCAGGTTTCTTCTCTCTCTCCTCTAGCCCAGCTTAAAGTCCTTTCTCCATCTCAATTGAAGCTCTCTTCTCGAGGTGTGGGGAGGAAAGAGTCCCCTTTAGACCATGTTCCAGAGTAGACAGCCTGTCAGTGTTAAGCCAGACTGGCACCTCAGCCTTGAGCCCAGACAAGTTTTTGGTGCCTGGACTCCTTGTGCACACACAGGTCATGCATCTCAAGGCTTCATTATTCCCAAACCTCATCTGGTAGCTTGACAAGTGCAGTTTTCTCTCCTGCCCCTCACCAGGACACGAACACTCACAGGTCTAGGGACTCCTCTCCCCAGAGGGCACATGGATATTTGCGCATGCGCACACATATACCACCTCCTGGAAATGAGCTGTGGTAGCTGAACGAATGCCCAGGTGTATTGTGGCAGCACTGTGCTCTGTTGTGTTAGCACCATACTTAGCACAGTTCACCAGGTACACCAATAGATATATATTTATGATGAATAAGTTTTCCCTAAAGCAAAACCATTATAGAAATGAATAGAGCTTATTGCCCTGTCCAGTCAGAAACTTAAGGTTAAATTTCTAAACCTGACATGCTGTCTATCCTGTATGAACCCTGTGGTAGCCCCCTTTTTTTTTTTTTAAGATTTTATTTATTGATTTTACAGAGAGGATGGGCAGGGGGTGAGAGGTATAGTTGCTTCACTTTCGTTGTTCATTGCTTGCTTGCTGTATGTACCTTGACTGGGCAAGCTCAGGGTTTCAAACTGGCAACCTCAGCATTCCAGGTCAAATGCTCTATCCACTGCGCCACCGCCTGGTCAAGGCAGCCTTTATTGGTGGTATTTTTGTGCCATCATCCATTGGGTCAGGGTGAGAGGCAGGGGTAATCATCTAGTCATGGACATGGAAGGACATTAAAGGACACGGGGAAAAGTCCCTTTTCATGCTCATTTGTGTGCATCCTCCTTTTATAGATTGTGCTTCAGTATTTATTTTGTTTGACAAGTCTTCATCAATTTGTATTGGGGCCATGATTCTCTCTGTAAAATTTGTTTTGCTTTGTTTTGATTTTGCCTGTGAACAAAGAATAATCAGTTTCTTTAAATTTAGAAGAATCTCAAACTTGTGATAAGTTAATGGACTTTTTGGAATCCATCGCATCAAAACTTTGTAAAAATACTAAATAAAAGAGTTAACTTTATCTTCAAATCATAGATAATAATTTTTTAAATTTGTTTCTTTTACAGACAAAAACACTATGGATGTATGGTGCAATGGTAAAATAATGAAAACAGAGGTAAGTTGATTTTTTGATATCTTGTCACACCATATGTGTAAGTTACTGATGATATGTTGCTATGTTTCTTAATTATGAAGGTTTTATAATTAACCAAGGTCTTGTTAAGTTGAAAACAAAAAAAGAGATAAATTACTCCGGACTCCAGAATCTGAAGCTCTTTCCCACAAAGTGTTTGGGGCAGCAAGAGTTTGAAAACAATTTACATGTAAACTTGCACCAACCTCACACTATACCTTTCTTTTCCTGGGCCAGCCTCTAAAAAAGAGTTCTCCCATTAGAAAATTCCTCCCCCAAAAGTTGGGTACTCCTGTGTTTATCCATATTAATGTGGTGCTTCATAGACCACTGCTTCTCAAATGTGCATGCATAGTATCACCTGGGGTTTTATTAAAATGCAAATTTTAACATCTCCTCAGCTGATGCCAGTACTGCTGATCCATAGGCCACACTTTGAATAGAAGGCTTTACAGTACCATACACTCAAAACAGAGGGTACTTGTGTAAAAGCAAAATTTTTGAAAAAGAAATGATGCACATAATGTCAGATGATGACACAAAGACAGATAGGAAAAGGAACTGTCTCAACCCCCAGAAAACAAGTGGAACTTACAGACTAATGGTGCCAAAAAGCTACTCACCCATTGTGGCCAAGCAGGGTGAAATCCCCATGTAAATCCCAGTGTGGCACTGGCTGGATGCTCGACTGGTTGGGGCATCCTCCCAGTGTGCCATGGTTATGGGTTTGGTCCCCAGCCAGGGAACAGATCAATGTTTCTTTCTTTTTTTTTTTTTTTTTGTATTTTTCTGAAGCTGGAAACGGGGAGAGACAGTCAGACAGACTCCCGCATGCGCCCGACCCCGACCGGGATCCACCCGGCACGCCCACCAGGGGCTACGCTCTGCCCACCAGGGGGCGATGCTCTGCCCCTCCGGGGCGTCGCTCTGCCGCGACCAGAGCCACTCCAGCGCCTGGGGCAGAGGCCAAGGAGCCATCCCCAGCGTCCAGGCCATCTTTGCTCCAATGGAACCTTGGCTGCAAGAGGGGAAGAGAGAGACAGAGAGGAAGGAGGGGGGGTGGTGGAGAAGCAAATGGGCGCTTCTCCTATGTGCCCTGGCCAGGAATTGAACCCGGGTCCCCCGCACGCCAGGCCGATGCTCTACCGCTGAGCCAACCGGCCAGGGCCCAGATCAATGTTTCTATCTTTCTCTCTCCCTCTTCTTGCTTCTCTCTCTAAAATTAATAATTTTTTTTTAATTTTTGTAACCCAGACTCAATTTAATGGAATTATCACATGCTACAGAATACTGGGTATATAAAAACAAGAAAGAAGAGTCTAGAAAGTTCTAACAAAAGTGAATTGTATGTTTGTACTAAAAGTAAAAATAAACTTGCAACCTAGGTCATTTATTTCAGTGGTCCCCAACCTTTTTTGGGCCACAGACCGGTTTAATGTCGGAAAATATTTTCACGGACCGGCCTTTAGGGTGGGACGGATAAATGTATCACGTGACCAAGACAAGCATCAAGAGTGAGTCTTAGATGGATGTAACAGAGGGAATCTGGTCATTTTTAAAAAATAAAACATCGTTCAGACTTAAATATAAATAAAATAGAAGTAATGTAAGTTATTTATTCTTTCTCTGCGTACCGGTACCGGTCCACGACCTGGGGGTTGGGGACCACTGATTTATTTTTATTTTTTTTATTTTAATTTATTAATTTTTTTTTTTTTTAAATTTTTTTTTTACTTATTTACTTTTTTTTTTTAGATTTTATTTATTCATTTTTATTAAAGAGAGAGGGGAGAGAGAGAGAGAGAGAGAGAGAGAGAGAGAACAGGGGGAGGAGCTGGAAGCATCAACTCCCATATGTGCCTTGACCAGGCAAGCCCAGGGTTTCGAACCGGCGACCTCAGCATTTCCAGGTCGACGCTTTATCCACTGTGCCACCACAGGTCAGGCTAATTTATTAATTTTAATGTGGTGACATTGATAAATCAGGGTACATATGTTCAGAGAAAACATCTCCAGATTATTTTGACATTTGATTATGTTGCATACCCCTCTAAAATTAATAATTTTTTAAAAAGTAAAATGAAATAAAATGCCCTAGCCGGTTGGCTCAGTGGTAGAGTGTCGGCCTGGTGTGTGGATTTTCTAGGTTCTGTTCCCAGTCAGAGCACATAGGAGAGGCTCCCATCTGCTTCTCTATCCCTCCTCCTCTTGCTTCTCTCTCTCTCTCTCTCTCTCTCTCCCTCTCTCACTATCTCTCTCTCTCTTTCTCTTCTCCTCTCCTCCTGCAGCCATAGCTCAATTGGAGCAAGTTGGCCCCAGGTGCAGCTCCAGTTGCAACAGAGCAAGGGCCCCACATGGACAGAGCATCGCCCCCTAGTGGGCTTGCCAGGTGGATCTCGTTCGGGGCACATGGTGGTGTCTGTCTCTGCCTTCCCTCCTCTCACTAAATAAATTTTTTAGAAAATGAAATAAAATAAACCCCTGTGTGCTTGGCTCTTGCTATCAGCTGCTTGCACTCTTAATGTTGTGGATGGAATGAATATAGGAGTGAATTTCAAGCTGGAATGAAATAATAGTAATGTATGTAGAATTTTACCCCTGAAACCTATATATATAATTGTATTAACCAATGTCACCCCAATAAATTCAATTAAGAAAAAGAAAGAAATAATAGTGGTGTAGTATGCACAAAGGAGGGAGTGGAAGCAGTGGAGACTGTTTTGGGAAGCAGGGAGTGTGGTACTAGGAGCTGAAATCACTGGGTAGAAGCGCTCATGTGTTACGGGGTCAACTGGCAAGCCAGTGGTTTCTGCTTTCTATGCTGGCTTCAGGTGCACCGGGCTAGAGAATGAGGCGCTCTCTTCTCTAGTCTCATTTTTAGCTAGTTGCACAATTGTAGTTGCTGCCATTACTTTCTGTATTTAATAAAAGGTATAGGAAGGTGAGATGAGGTGCGTGGTCTGGAATGAATTTATTCAGTGTACCCAGAACCTGCCGGGTCTTGTAGCTATCTGCTTCTGAGAAAGTGGCCAAGCCAGAAATTAAGTTACTAGGATGAATGCTTTTCTGTTTCTTAGTCCTAGTATTAATTCTGGAAGGGGAATTTAACCAGCAGTCACTTAGAACTGATCCTCAGAGCTTGCACCACTCTCCTCTGAGTTGAATGTATTGATTAGGACTTCTTTTATGCAGAGAGGCTTGGAGAGCTCTTCAGTATTTTATAACCCCTTTGGAACAGCTTTGGTTATCCCTAACACGGAGTGGGTACCTACTGTGTGCCCAGTGCCACACCGAGTGCTCCTTCCTGTTCTTACTGTCCTACCCTGGAACCCTCTAAATGGAGAATAACAGTTTTGAACCACCCTCAAAGGGATTTTCCAGTGCAAATGTAGAGAATATTGTTTGATGATGTGGATGTAAATAAGTTGAAAATAATGTTCATCCACAATGTCTGTTTCTCAGTAGTTGACAGGAAACCACAAGTGTGTGGACACTTCATGACCCAGCTGCCTCCTCACTGCAACTACTGCCTGGTTTGCAGGGCAGTTTGGCAGCTCTGTGCAGGGCAGCCACCTGCTCTTGCTGCCTGGGACGTACAGCTTATCTCCCCTTTTCCTTTTTATCTCCAAGCATCATGACCAACACTATGTTGGTCAAATTGCCAAGAAGCTACTTAGAGGGGCTGTATTACACAACCGTTGTCCTACCCTCTAAATTGATCTTTACAGAAGTATGACTTAAAGGCATTTTTCAAGGCTCAAGAGAAAAAAGTGGGAAGCCTGACCTGTGGTGGCGCAGTGGATAAAGCCTTGACCTGAAGAACTGAGGTCGCTAATTCAAAACCCCGGGCTTGCCCGGTCAGGGTACATATGAGAAGCAACTCTGAGTTGAAGCTTCCTGCTCATCCCACCCCTTTCTCTCCCTCCTCTCTCTAAAATCAATAAATAAAATTTAGAAAAAAGAGAGAAAAATGAAAAGAATACACTGCACACTAGGAGCAGGCTGGTCCTTTTGGAGGTGTTTAGAACACCTCCCAAAAAGAGGTATTGGCCAAATTCTTCTCAGAGCTAGGAAAATGCTTCTCCTCCTGATGCAGCCTGTGCTTTGTTTGGTTAGATGATGTTAGCTACGGGACCTTGTCCTGTCTGCTTTGGCTTCCAGGAAGCTCACAGCCAAATATTAAATCTGTCTGGGGTTTCTTTGCTTTCTGAAATAGTTCATTTTTATCTTCTAATCTTTCTCTTCTTCCTTCCTTTTCTTTGCCCCTATCCTTTACTCCAGATCAGTTCTATTCAATAGAAATGTAACATGAGCCACAGATGGGAGCTTCAAGTGTAACTTTTCTAGTGGCTATAAAGTTTTAAGATGAAGTTTATTTTATAATATATTTGATTTAAATCATTCTATCAAAATAGTATAATTTAACATATAATCAATATAAAATGTTTTCAGTGAATTGTTTTACATTCTTTGTTTCATACTAAGTATTCCAAACCGAATATATATTTTACACTTTAACAGTATACCTTAGCCTGACCAGGCAGTGGCACAGTGAATAGAGTGTCGAACTGAGACAGAGGACCTAGGTTCGAAACCTCAAGTTCGCAGGCTAGAGTATGGGCTCATCTGGCTTGAGCACAGGCTCACCAGCTTGAGCGCTGGTCGCTGGCTTGAGCGTGGGATCCTAGACATGACCCCATGGTTGCTGGCTTGAGCCCCAAGGTTGCTGACTTGAGCTCAAGGTCACTGGCTTGAGCAAGGGGTCACTTTGCTAGAACCCCCCTGGTCAAGGCATATATGAGAAAGCAATATGAACAACTAAGGTGCCCCAAAGAAAAATTGATGATTCTCATCCCTCTCCCTTCCTGCCTGTCTGTCCCTATCTGTCCTCTCTGTCCCTCTCTCTCTCTCTCACTAAAAAATCAAAACCAAAAACAAACAAAAAACCCCAGCATACCTCTTGTCAGACTCACCACATTTCAAGTGCTCAATTTT